>NC_082708.1:143899957-144200701 GCF_030144855.1 Hypanus sabinus | reverse complement strand
AAGACTCCTAAATCCCTCTGCACCTCTGATGTTTGAACCTTCTCTAATTTAGATAACAGTCCGCACTATTCTTCCTTTTACCAAAATGCATTATTGTACATTTCCCTACACTGTATTCCATCTGCCATTTTTTGCCCATCCTTCCAACTTGTCCAAGTCCTGCTGCAATCACATTGCTTCCTTAGCACTACCTACCCCTCCACATAACTCTGTATTATCCACAAGCTTTGCCACAAAGCTACCAATTCCATTACATAAATCATTGACAAACAATGTGAAAAGCAACAGTTCCAAAACTGCTATTGGAATATTCCAATATTCCAATACTGTTCCCTGAGGAACACCACTAGTCACTGGCAATCAACCAGAAAAGGGCCCCCTTTATTCTCACTTGCTGTCTCCTGCCTGCCAGCCATTCCTCTATCCATGACAGTATCTTTCCTGTAACACCATGAGATTTTATCTTGTTAAGCAGCCTTTGGTATGGCACCTTATCAAATGCCTTCTGAAAATCCAAGTAAATGACATTCACTGCCTCTCCTTTGTCCACCCTGCTTGTTACTTCATCAAAGATCTCTAACAGATTTGTCAGGCAAGACTTCCCTTTATGGAAACCATGCTGCCTTTGAATTTTTTTAATCATTTGTCTCCAATTACCCTGAAACCTCATCCTTAATAATAAATCCAACACCTTCCCAACCACAGAGGTCAGGCTAACTGGCCTATAATTTCCTCTTTTTTGTCTTCCTCCAGTCTTAAAGAATGGAGTGATATTTTCAAATTCCCAGTCATCTGAAACCATGCCAGAATCATGTGATTCTTGAAAGATCATCATCAATGCATCTGATATCTCTTCAGCACCCTCTCTCAGGACTCTGGGATGAGGTCCATCTGGTCCACATAACTTATTCACTTTAAGACCTTTGCGTTTGCCTAGCACATTTTCCTTTGTAATACCAATGACACTCACTCCTGCTCCCTGACACTCACGGACCTCTGGCACACTTCTAGTGTCTCCCACAGTGAACACTGATGCCAAATACTTCATAAGTTCATCCGCCATTTCTGTGTCCCCATTTACTACCTTACCAACAGCATTTCCCAGAGGTCCAATATCAACTCTCACTTCCCTTTTACTCTTTATGTAACTGAAAAACTTTCAGTACCCTGCTTCATATTATTGGCTATTTTGCCCTCATATTTCATCTTTTCCCATCTTATAGTTTTTGTTGTTGCCTTTTTTTGGATTTTAGAAGCTCCCCAATCATCTAACTTCCCACTCACTTTTGCTACCTTATATGTCCTTTGATCGGCTTTTACGCAGTCCTTTATTTCCCTTGTTAGCCAGGGTTACCAACTCCTACATTTGAGACCAATGTCTTCTTACATGTGGCTTGTGCTTCTCCCTCTCAAATTGCAGTATGAATTCAATCATCTTGTGATCACTGCTCCCTTGGGGTTCCTTTACATTAAGCTCCCTAATAAGATCTGGGTTATTACACAACACCCAATCTAAGATATCCTTTCCCCGAGTAGACTCAAGCACAAGCTGCTCTAAAAACCCATCTCGTAGCCATTCAACAAACTCCACCTCTTGCAATCCAACATCAATCTTAATTTCCCAATCCCCTTGCATATAGGAATCCCCCTTTAAAATTGTGACATTCCCCTTATTACATGCCTTTTCCATCTCCCTTTGCAACCTCAACCCCATATCCTGGCTACTATTTCAGGCCTCTATATGACTCCCATAATGCTTTTTTCACCCTTGGAGTTTTTTTTACCCCACCCACGAAGAGTCAATATTCTCTGACCCTTTGTTACCCCTTTCTAATGATGCAATTCCATCTCTTACCAACAGAGCCACACCACCGCCTATGCCTTCCTGACTGTCCTTTCGATACAAGGTATATATTTTAATGTTAAGGTCCTACCTACGGCCTTTTTTCAGCCATGACTCTGTGATGTCCACAATGTCATACTGACCAATCTGTAATTGTGCCTCTTCATCCACCTTATTGCAAATGTGATTGACAAACAATGTGAAAAGCAACAGTTCCAATACTGACCCCTGAGGAACACCACTAGTCACTGGCAATCAACCAGAAAAGGGCCCCTTTTATTCTCACTTGCTGTCTCCTGCCTGTGATTGTTCATCCACCCTATTCCAATTGCTACGCGCATTCAAATATAACACCTCCAGTCCTGCATTCTTCACCCTTTTGAATTTTGCCTCTGGTACAATTTAACTCTTTGCTCTGTCTGCATTTGTATCCAATCATTGGCTTGTCCTTCCTTACATCATCTACTTGTAAACTTGCTGGTTCATCCTCAGCTCTATTATACTGGTTCCCACCCCCCTGCCATATTAGTTTAAACCACTCCAAGCAGCTCTAGTAAATCTGCCCGCAAGAATATTGGTCACCCTTGGATTCAAGTGCAACCTGTCCCTTTTGTACTGGTCACATCTGCCCCAGAAGAGGTCCTAATTATCCAGAAATCTGAATCCCTGCCCCCTGCACCAATTCTTCAGCCATGCATTTATCTGCCACCTCATTCTATTCCTATCCTTGCTGTCACGTGGCACAGGCAGTAATTCCAAGATTACTACCCTTGAAGTCCTGCTTCTCAGCTTCCTTCCTCATTACCTGTATTCTGTTTTCAGGATCTCCTCCCTTTTTCTACCTAAGTCGTTGGTACCAATATGTACCACTACTTCTGGCTGCTCACCGTCCCTTTCCAGAATATTGTGGATGAGTTCAGAAATATTATGGACACTGACACCTGGGAGGCAAACTACTATCTGAGTGCATACATACGAGTACATACATATACAAGCTTTATACTCCTAAAATTTCACTTTTGAAGGCTTCCCACTTACCAAATACACCCTTGCAAGAAAACAGCCTGTCCCAATACACACTTTCCAGATCCTTTCTCCAACTTAGAATCTGAATCCATGGACCAGACCTATCTTTTTGCATATTTACTTTGAAACTAAGGCATTGTAATCACTAGAATCTTACATAAATTTTATTTTCTTTGTGAAAAATGAACTTTTAAAAACATGTGTTCATCCAGTCACTGTAAGTGTTGTGAATCACAGCTAAGTTCTCTAAATAGTGGACAGTTAAAGGAGGAAAAGTTTCAAAAACTACTGAATTAAATTTCAATGCAAAAAATGTAATATACACATGCATTGCCTTTCGGTTAGATATCTTTCAAAGCTGCAGTATTTGTTTCCAATGATGATTGATTGGGAAACATTTGGGAAGTATAAGTTAGGAAGCCCCATATTATAGTACGGTAACTTTCAGCTCTTTAATGTAGCTCACACTGTGGAGCATCACAAGACCTGCCAGCCCTGCCTGGTCTGTGCTGTTTATTCAATGAAAATACGGAAACAGCCCTTCAGCTCACTATGTTTCTGCTGACCATGAGCTATACTTCTCCATACATAGTACAAGACCTTTGACTTAAATTTGCCAATCTCTTGTATGAAATTGGATCTTTTGTACCCTCCCTCCTCTTTCTCAGTCTCTGTCCCCATCTTCCACCCCAACTTCTGTAAAAATGCTCCTTATCTCAGTTTGCTTGCCTCCGCTGCATCTATCCCCAGGACGTGGTTTTCCATTCCAGGACATCAGAGATGACCCCCCCTTCTTTAAAGAACGGGGTTTCCTTCCCTCTACTATTGATGCTGCCTTCCTCCATCTCCCGTACATCCATACTGACTGTCTTCCCACTGCCTTAACTGTGATAGAATTCCTCTTATACTTACCTAACACACCACGGGCGTCCGCATTCAACACATCATTCTTCGCAATCTCTGCCATCTCCAAAGGGATCCTACCACTAAAGATATATTTATCTCCCTTCTGCTCCACTTTCTGCTGAGATCACACCCTCCATGATTCCCTTGTCCCTCTGCACTACGCTCCCTCCAGGTACCTATCTCTGCAAGTGGCCTAAGTGCGACATCTGCCCAACCCCTCCATTCGGGGCCCCAAACAGTTCTTTCGGGTGAGGCAACTCTTCACCTGCGTATCTGCTGGGTTCTTCTATTGTGTCCGGTGCTCCCGATGCAGCCTCCTCTACATTGGTGTCCCATGGTAAATTGGGGGATCACTTTGTCAAACATCTCCACTCCATTCGCCACAAGCAGGACTTCCCGGTGGCCAAACGTTTTAATTCTGATTCCTATTCCCGTTCCGACGTATCAATCCATGACCTTCTTTTGTGCCAAGATGAGGCCACCCTCAGTGTGGAGGAACACCTTATATTCTGTCTGGGTACCCTCCAGATAGGTACCTGGAGTGCAGAGGGACAAGGGAATCATGGATGGCATGAATATCGATTTCTCCTTCTGGTGAACAAATTCTACTTCTCACCCTTCTTCTATACTCCTCCCTCACCTTTTACTTCTTCCCATCTGCCTATGACTTCCCACTGGGTCGCCCTCTCCTTTCCTTTCTCCTATGGTCCGCTCTCCTCTCCTATTAGATTCTTTCTCCTTCAGCCCTTGATCTTTCCCTCCTACCTCATGTCACCTTCCAGCTAGGCTCCTTCCCCTCCTCCCACCTTTTTATTCTGGCATTTTCTCCCTTCCTTCTCAGTGCTGAATAAGGGTCTTGGCCTGAAATGCTGACTCCTTATTCTTTTCCACAGGTGATGGCTGGCCTGCTGAGTTCCTCCAGCATTTTGTCTGTGTTGCTTCAGATTCCAGCATCTGCAGACTTACTTGTGTTTTGTACCACAAGTTGCACCTTGATATTTTAGGGATGAGCTATCTCCTGTTAACGTGAGTGCCATTTTGATGCAAGTTCTCTGGAATCTGGAGCAACAACCAATCTGCTAGAGCAGGGGTTCTCAACCTTTTTTATGCCTTAGAGTCACCCCATTAACCAAAGGATCCATGGATCCTAGGTTGGGAAGGAACTCAGTGATTGCACATCATCTATGGGAGGATAGGAATTGTCAATGCTTTAGTCCCGATGCAGGGTTTTGATTTAAACCTTTTATTTTGTCTGGGTAGCCTCCAACCTGATGGCATGAATATTGATTTCTCCTACCAGTAAGAACGATATTTCCACCCTATCCCCTCTTCTTCCATTCCCCAACTCTGGCCTCTTACCTCTTCTTACCTACCTATCACCTCCCTGTGTCCCCTCCTTCTTCCCATTTCTCCTATAGTCCACTCACCTCTCCTATCATACTCCTTCCTCTCCAGCTCTTTACCTTTCCTACCCACCTAGACTCACCGATTACTTTTTAGCTATTCTCCTTTCCCTTCCCCTGCCTTTCTATTCTAGCATCTTCCCTGTTCCTTTCCAGTCCTGAAAAAAGGTTTTAGTCTGAAACATCAACTGTTTATTCATTTCCATGGATGCTGCTTGATCAGCTGAGCTCCTCCAGTGTTTTATGTGTGGTTGCTTTTCGTTCAAAATATCAACAAGTTTTTGAAGCACTTTTATTGTGTTTATTCAAAGAAAGAAACCAGTGGCATAGTGCGCCAGAATAACTATTTCCAGATGTAAAACTAGGGTCAATACTGGTAAGATTTGAACAAATGTTTCTCTATGTGATATTTTAGTGCAGGTTTTAATCATGTACTGTACACATGTGTTCAAGCATGATCAGTTTACAAGATACACTTGTGGACCACTTGACAATTCGAGGAGTGTTTGCATCTGTCTAATTGAGTATCTCAAGATTCAGACTGCTGTCCTACACTTCTTCAACAAAACTTCTTTTGTCTGCTTAATGTGCAAAGAAAGTCAATGGAGAATCCCACAAATAACTTGAGAGTAACATTCATAGGGAAGGTTATGTTGTGGCTTTGAACAGTGTCATCAGAGACACTGAAGCCGATGATATAGAAATTTTTATTCATCACAACAAGCAAGCATCATTCTGGAGACACTCTCAGTAGAGGCTCACAAACCCAAAGGTACCTCATATTTTTATATCCGTAAGATCAAAGGTAACAGTAGGTGAATCAATGGTTATGAGGGCATTGTTCCTTCAATATTTTGACTTGACAATGCTTCCTTTGAATTACAAATCTTCAATGACAGATGCCGCTGAACGTTCAAACACCAAGGTTACTTTGTTATGTGGGTAACTGAAGCCTGCTTTTTGTTTGAATTAGTAACTGCAATATTCATATAACTCCAGAATACTCCCTGAGAGGTTACACATGAATTTACAATATAACCTATCAGGAGTATACTTAATAGTGTTGAAGAGTACTTAAAATATTCTACGTTTAATCAGGACAACTTGTTATTACAATGGTGTGGAGGTTGAACTGAACCTGTTCTGGTTCTGTCAATTTCTGCTTAGCTTTTCTGGACTTGAATAAATTGGGTTCTGTTCCTGTGGGTAATAACATATACTCTATATGTCAAACAGTGTGTGTTGTTTGGATTTCCAGCATCTGCAGATTTTCTCTTGTTTGTCAAACAAAATCTGAGTTTTCAGATTCTTGGTAACTTGTCTTGGAAATTCTTAAATAAGGTTGTTAAACGCATATGGTAAACATTCTATTGACCAAAATGAAACAATCCAAATTTTGTGTTGGTTGCTCTGTGTTCCACTTTTACAACAGCTAAACAGATGGTGCCATGATGAGACTATCCTGCTGGAGCTGTAAAAATGAATATTAAACATACATATGTTCACAAAGAGTACTCAACAATCCTTAATTTAATTGGGAGCAAAGGAAGAGGCGGGATGCATTGCATCATTTTCATCACAATGGCATAAGGACAATGCTGAGTTGATGTGATTTATGTTATTGTTCTGTATGTGTGGCAGCAAATGAAGAGAGGTTAGATAAATACTCTTCACTTGAGAGTGAAAGTGAAGTGAAAGAGAATCCTGTAATTGAAAATTTTGTCTTATAATAGACTGGGGAAGATAAAATGTTAGGAAGATAGGTAGCTGAGGTGAATTGCTTGATTATTGTTGAGGAATATATGGCACAACGCATAGCAGAATGAGTAAAGAATATTTTAATATTCTCAGAAATTCTCAATATTGCAATTTGGAAGATGCTGTAGCAACCAATCATTACAATGATGACCAGTTGTACTGATTACTGAAACTTGAATTGTTCCAGTATGCTATCAATTTTCTAAACTTGTTTTCAAGTTGTTTTTCTGTACATGAACTGAGAGGAGATTTAATTACCTTTTAGGATGTTTCAAGGAAAATGGAAAGAATTTGATTCACAACTTCTGCAAGCTGCAAACGATTCTTGTCATTCTCCTTTGTTTGGCATTTTCTGTTCTAACGTTAATATAGAATTATTAATCTACGTGTTGGGTCAGTAGAGAAATTTATGCCTAACTAATCAGCCTCATACTTTCTCTATTTACTCCAATTTTCATCTTAGGTGTTCATTTGTATTGTGAGTCAAGAGACAGTTTGAATTTCATATTTTACCTCAACTAGTGCAAATAAGTTTTTCAGCTGAACGGTAAAGGATGCAGCTCAAGACTCTGTTGTATTTTGCTTGTATTTGACAGCAAACCTAAACAAAATACATAAGACTAACTGAAGCTATGACAACAGGCCAGAGATTCATACAACAGAGAAGTAAGCTCTTAACCCTAAAATGTCCACGCTGACCATAAGTTTTTATTCTCCTTCCATTCCCATAAATTTCTCAAGATTGTACCACTTACTCACACACTAAGAGCAAGTTACAATAGGCCAATGATCTACTGAATCTTTGGATATGGGAGAAAATGGAATCACCAAAAGGAATTCAAAATCGTAATAGGGAGAACAAGTAAATTCCATATACAGAGCACCAGAGGTCGGCATTGAATCTGGATTCAGAAACAGCAAGGCAGCAGCAGGCTATTAACTGTGACTCTGTGACTCAGAAACATGGGTGAGTTCCCAGTACTCTACATTCCATGTATATTTCAATAAGTAAACATCAAGAATTCATCTAATTAAGAACAGATTTGAGGTGGGAGTTGGATGTTGGGGAATGGGGGTGGGGGAGTCAATCAAGAAAAATAGCAGTTGGAAAGAGTTCTGGCTAAGAATAACTAACTTAAAAATGTCATGTCTCACTAATGCATGACTTCTTGGTCCAAAATAGTTGTGAGGCCTTTCAATAGCAATGTATGTGGTTTAATACCTGTTTAAAAAAAAGGGACACCTGAAAATAGTCCACAGCATTGTAGCATTGGATATTCTTCAGATGGTCCATAGATCATATCACAGTCCTGTAAAATTTGTCAATTTTGCCCTCCCAATAGCACTCCTTTTATGTGAAGTGTCTTGGCGAGTTCTGCTTAAGGCACTAAATGTATATGAATTATTGTTGTCTGGAAAACAGATGAAAAAATAACCAAAGTTTATCTGTTAAACTGGTAACCCTATAGCACTTTTGTAGCCATATATAAACTGCTAACTTTGTATTTAGCTGCCACGATCAAAGGTAATAAAGATGGAGTGAATAAAAAAGAATGTACAAACACAGAAATTCAATGGTCAGAAACAGCTAGTTGTATTTATGCTAATAAAACAACATTCTTCTACAAGACAGCTTGCAAATATATATGTCTACATATCAAATTAATTTCACTTGTGGAGGCAAACAGATGTTTAAACATAAAGTTGCACAATCTGGTTGTACCTAATTATGTGTATAAATGTTAGCTAAAGAGGCCTATCAATTACTTTTACTAAGAAAAACCTTTGTGATGACATTTTTAAATTTAATTGCAGACAATAATGCATATCATGAGGTTTCATTGGTCCCAAAAATGGTGGAGGTGTATAAGAAGCAACTGCACCATTTTTACCATCAGAAGAAGTCAAATATTATCACATATGTGAACACTAAGGTGAAATGCAGAGTCAGGGCTTGGAAATAAAACAACTATGCATCTCTGAAAGTGAAGTTGAAATATTAAAATGTTCATATCTATTTAACAAAGACTGCAGCATTAAATATCTTCTACATTTTTCTCTCCTCCCTAAAAGGTATTGTTTCCTCCTGATTCAAAGCTTATTTGCAGTGCATGGTTAACTTGTTGAGTAGGTAACTGTAAACCTGGAGAGTGGCACTCATTGCGGTTGAACCCAAATTGTCTTTACAGTCACTTTCTAACTGCATAGCTCCTTAGCTAATGGTACATTGATGATTTTTGCTTCAAATTCCTCCCTTTGCTCATCAAAAGCTCCTCCCCCACCAAATAAACAATTTTACTACTGTCCCTATTTCTCAATTCAGAATTTCCCATGTCTTACTTCTTGATTAAGCTAGCTAACTTGGGCTCTGGCAGGATCTGATTTTAGGAAAATAAACAACATAATTAAAAGCAGAAGTACTCTGTCAATGCTTTACACTGCCTTGATAAAGCAGCCAATAAAATCAAAAAGCCTACCCACCCTGGACATCTTTCTTTCTTTCGCACCCTCCCCCCCCCCCCCCCCCCACAAACGCTCCCTTCCCTTGTCAGGCAGAAGATACGAAAGCATGAATGCAGGTATAGTCATGTTGAAGGACAGTTCCTAACCCACTGTTATAAGACTATTTAAGGGTCCTCTAGTACAATAAGATGGTCTCCTGACCTCATAATCTACCTCAATAAAGCCTTGCACGGTACTGCCTGCCCGAACCACACTTTCTCGGTAACTGCAACACTTAATTCTGTATTGTTATTGTTTTTCCTTGATGATTGAGTCCATTATTAAGGACGAAATAGTGGCATATCTTGATGGCAGTAATAGGATTAGGCCCAGCCAGCATGGATTTACCAAGGGCAAATCATGCTTGACTAATCTGTTGGAGTTTTTTGAGGGTGTAACAAGGATGTTTGACGAGGGTAAGCCAGTGGATGAGTGTACCTAGATTATCAGAAGGCATTCGATAAGGTGCCACATAGGAGATTGGTGAGTAAAATCAGAGCTCATGGCATTGGGGGCAGGGTTTCAACATAGATAGAAAACTGGTTGGCAGATAGAAAGCAAAGGGTAGCAGTGAATGGGTGTTTCTCGGACTGGCTGGAGGTGACTAGTGGGGTACCACAGGGCTCTGTATTGGGACCACAGCTCTTTACGATTTATGTCAACGATTTAGATGAGGGCATTGAAAACTATATCAGCAAGTTTGCTGATGATACTAAACTGGGTGGCAGTGTGACATGCGAAGAGGACGTTAGGAGAATACAGGGAGACTTGGATAGGCTGGGTGAGTGGGCAGATACTTGGCAGATGTCATTCAATGTGAATAAATGTGAAGTTATCCACTTTGGAAGCAGGAACAAGAGGGCAGAGTATTGTCTGAACGGTGTAGAGTTAGGTAAGGGAGAAATGCAAAGGGACCGAGGAGTCCTAGTTCATCAGTCAATGAAGGTGAATGAGCAAGTGCAACAGGCAATGAAGAGGGCAAATGGAATGTTGGCCTTTATTACAAGGGGAATTGAGTACAAGAGCAAGGATGTCCTTTTGCATTTGTACTGGACCCTGGTGAGACCACACCTGGAATATTGTGTACAGTTTTGGTCTCCAGGTTTAAGGAAGGATATTCTGGCAATTGAGGAAGTGCAGTGTAGATTCACTAGGTTGATTCCTGGGATGGCAGGGCTGTCTTACGCAGAGAGATTGGAGAGATTGGGCTTGTACACACTGGAATTGAGGAGATTGAGAGGGGATCTGATTGAAACGTTTAAGATAATTAAAGGATTTGATAGGATTGAGGCAGGAAATATATTCCAGATGTTGGGAGAGTCCAGTACCAGAGGGCATGGATTGAGAATAAGAGGTCAGTTATTTAAAACAGAGTTGAGGAAAAACTTCTTCTCCCAGAGAGTTGTGGAGGTGTGGAATGCACTGCCTCGGAAGACGGTGGAGGCCAATTCTCTGGATGCTTTCAAGAAGGAGCTAGATAGATATCTGATGGATAGGGGATTCAAGGGATATGGGGACAAGGCAGGGACTGGGTATTGATAGTGAATGATCAGCCATGATCTCAGAATGGCGGTGCAGACTCGAGGGGCCAAATGGTCTACTTCTGCACCTATTGTCTATTGTCAATTCACTGATGTGGTAAAATGATCTGTACAGTTGGCATGCAAAACAAAGACTTTCATTTTACCTTGGTAAACATGACAATAACAAATCAATTTACCAGTTTACCTTTGGAGTACGTTATGCAATTCCAGACAGCCAGCTGGCAGCTTCATTGACAGAAATCTGTGTGACATGTTCAGATTTTCATGTAAATTGTCCTGTAATTTTATCAATGTCTCAGGTTGTACAGCAAAAACATGGACAACCTCAGAAAGCAATAGAATTATAGGGCAGCTTTACATTGAAAGCCTTCAAGTTTGCAAACAAAATGCCCTTGAAGTATAAGGAGCAATAGAAATATATATGTGATTTCAAGGCATTAATTAGCCAGGAAACTGAAATTACATCCTATAGCATAACAGTTTAGAACAAATCTGATATTTCATTTTTGTCAGGAAAACATGTTAGCTTTTCTACTAAAATTTGACTTATTTTCAGATTGGAAGCCATTTTGGGAAAGTTTAGTCACTTCTGCAGGAAATAACTTTGCTCAGTTATTTTTGCAAGAGTTTCAGATGCTCTAATGCAATTCAACTTCACTTACAGAAAGTCAAGATAGGTCATCAGCAAGTGATATGGAAAAATTACATTTTCAGTGAATAAAAGGCCCATTTTTGAAATACCACCTAAAATCAGAAAATTATTGAGGGCCATTTTAACTTTGAATAATGGTGAAGAAGAAATAAAATTGATTCTGTTTTCTTTTAAATACTCCTCCTTGAAGAAAGGTATAATAAGCAACCAAACTGATGGTATCCATTTTAAAGTATCACCAAAGACACAATTAACTTTTCTAATTTTTGGATACAATAAGGATCCCCAAATGAAAACAAGAATGGAGTCAAGAGGCAAGTTGCTTAATGATTGCACAAAATTAAAAATATATTTGTTGCTTTACTAGTAAGCATTATAATTTTGAAAGGGAAGTCAAACATTTGTAGCTACATATATAGTAAGGCAAAGTGGAAATTGCCCAGGTGTGACCAGTGAACAAAAATAAGGAAATATCCAAATGAAAGTTAAAACTGTAGATGTAAGAATCTGAATTAAAAAAAAAACAAAACTAATGTTTCACATGAAGGCTCCTCATCGAGTTCATTGCAAATTCTGTTGTACTTTCTGTAGATGCTTAAGGGTTTGCAGAATTCTCTGATGAAAAAATCCTGCATGGCCTATTCCCTAACATCAGCAAAGTGAAGGGTGGTGTTACTGGTAGTATTATAGGACTACTGAACAGTCCCCTAATACTCTTGAACTACGGTTTACCTTGTTATGCCAATGAACCTTATTATTTGCCTGCACTGCACCTTTTGTGTGACTGTAAAACTTTATTCTGCATTCTGTTGTTGTCACCTATACTACCTCTGTGCCTTATGTAATGAAATAATCTGAATGGATGGCTTACAAAACAAATTTTTTCACTTTACCTCAGTACAGGTGACATAATAAACCAATTTACTTTATTCACCAATAATTTGTGCATTGATAATCAGGACTATTCATTCCTAGACCTCTTCTCTTGAGGATAAACAACAGAAATGAATTGCAGAGGGACATCAGTGTCTCCAGTTACAATCAAACCAACATTGAGCTGACTTGGCAAGAGGAGCCATACCTAACTAAAGTCACTGGGAACCAGAAGCAAAGCTCTGCAATGTCTTGAATGAAGCAAACAGGAAGGTGATTGTAGGCTCCAGCATCTGGATATCACTACATTTACTTTGGCAATAAGGTTCCTTCCATTATGAAACCAGAAGTCAGAGAGCTGAAGGATTCATTTTCATTTCCCCAGTTAATTATACATATCTAACGCAAGGTTGTGTCCATTTTACTGATGATTCAATGTTTACATGACAATAGTAATCAATTTGCAAAATGGGCCTAGCAAAGTGAGATGCATCTTCTATGGTGTAACCATACCCTCCCTATAGTGTGGCATCTGCTTGCTACATTATGGGAAGGATGTAATTACACTGGAGAAGCTGCTGAGGATATTCACCAGGATTTAGCATTTTTGAATGGAGTGTTTTAGTTAAAAGGAGAAACTGGATAGGCTAGGTTTGTTCATGGGAGCGGAGGAGGCTGAGGGGGCAACATATAAACATATGAGGGACCTAGATGGAGTTGATAATAGGAAGTACATAAAACTAAAGAACATAGGTTTCAGGTGGGTGGATAAGAGGTTTAGAGAGGATTTGAAGAGGCATTTTTGTCACCTAGCCACTGGCGGAAGCAGGTAATCACACAGCATTTATGAAGTATCTCGATGAGCACTTGAATCACTAAATCATAGAAGGCTATGGATCAAATGCTGGTGAATATGATTGGTATAGACGATTGGTATGGGGGCCACAGGACCTATCTCTGTGCTTTATGACAAAGTAATACTCTCAACTGGCTCCTAATTTTACCACCATATTCATTAAGATATTTCACCATCACGGACTGTGGGTATAGTGCTCCCCATCTACAAGATGTACTGCCCCGATCACTAAATATTCTACAACATACATTCAAATTTTATGACCTCTAGCACCTACCAGGGGATAAAGTCTTTTAAGTCATTACATATTCTTGAAGGAAATGGAATAATTCTAGTTGAAATTTGTTGATTAATTCCCCACCTACACACACACACACACAAATTATTTTTATCTTAAGGCCATTCTTCTTCAAGTGTGTATGATTCCAAAAATATATTCATTACTACAATATGATATTTATTTATAAACAATAAACAGTGACTCAGCAGTTAGATCTACTCCCTCACAGGGCCTGAAGCCTGGGTTTAATCCAGAGCCAGGATCTGGAGTTCGCATGTTCTTCCCAATCACTTTTTCTTTGAATGGGTTCCATGTTTGTTTTGTGGCTGTCTGTGGAGAAGTCAAACCTTAGAGTTGTATATTGCATACGTAATTTGATAATAATGTACTTTGAACTTTGAACTGCGTGGTTTTTCCTGGGTGCACCGGTTTCTTACCCATGACAAAGTCATGATAATTTGTAGGTTAATTGGCTACTGTAAATTACTCCAGTGTAGATTGGTGGCAGGTGAACTGGAGTGCGGGTAGTTGGGGTTGATGAAGAAGTGAGAGGAAATAAGTGATTAGGACAGATGAGTTATTGATGACCAAAGGGCTTATATACTGTACATCTACAGTCTCTATTTGCACAAATGTGAAGATACTGAACTTAGAAGTAAACCTGCCAGATTTCTTTTACTTTCCTAACTTTGCAGAACACACAGGAGTTTTTAACCACGATGTATGTGCACAGTCATTACCCTTGAGTTTCAGTTATACCACCTAGCAGCAACATTTTAGTGGAACCTTCAGACAATGGTTTGTTTCCCTATGTATACATTTCCATTTGGCACAGAGGAAATAACACTGCCACGTTCAGAAGAACTCACATAAATAAAACGAACATTCAATCCAGTAGAAAAACAGTAAGTAATTAACTTGCTAGATTTAGTAATCAGTGAACATTTCACATGGACTCTTGTTCTGTTCCACTTGGCAGGTGTCCTTGTTGGTTGCAAACTAACTGAGATGTAAAAATGCAGACACAGGTAATCAGCTTCAATATAAACTGGAAGGTCACTCTCATTTTCAGACTGAAATTTCTGAGGTAATTTACACAGTTAATGCAGAAGTAAATTTAGAAGTCACCTTCTTTAGGACAAGGTACAGTACACGTCTTATTGACATGTGAAAGTGTGGTAAAATTATGAGTGGTATAAGTAGGGTAAATGCAAGCAGGCTTTTTCCCCATTGAGATTGGGTGAGAGTAGAATTAGAGGTCATGGGCCAAGGTGGAAGGTGAACTACTTAAGGTGAATTTAAGAGTGATGACTTCACTCAGAGGGTGGTGAGAATGTGAAATGAGTTAACAGCGGGAGGTTTGATTTCAACTTTAAGAGAAGTTTGGGTAATTAGCTGGAATTAGCCAGTTATAAGCTTCGGTAAATACAAGGATGGAAGGGGAACGGTGGTGCAGGTGCAGGTAGATGAGACTAGGCAGAGTAATAGTTCAGCATGGATTAGATGGGCTGAATATCCCTTTTTAGTGCTGTATTGCTCTATGGCTCTATGATTTTCATGTGAAGACATTGAACAACCATAACTGCTGTGTTCCGTACTTGATTTACTATGTAATGAAGCGTTTATTCAGCTTCCATCAAGTGTCATTTACCTAGTGAGACTTCATATTTTTAATCCACCTTGGGAAAATCTCGAGGCATATTAAGGGATATGTATGAAACCTGCAAATACAATTAATGGTAACAAGAATTGCTCATGTAATTCTCTAAATTGCCCTATTATTCAAATGGATTTATTGTGGAGTTTATCATCTCCCAGGAAAATAAGATGCTTGATTAGTGACGTGGATGGGGTATGGGGGGGGGGGGGGTGGTGAAGAGGGCACAATGATGCTACTGAACTCAAAAAGTAGTTTCAGCAAACTGGAATTTGTAACTGTGTTTCACATAGAACAGCAAGAGGCTATGACTGTGCCCCAGGACATATGCTTCTACCATGACCCGATGTGTAGATAGACATTTGGTATAGATCAATACACAGTTAGAAATTTTGCCTTGCCTTGCGCCCTTAACTCCTGGTGGAGTTGTCGGGGCACCGTCATTACAAGCTTTGCACCAGTCTGTTCCATCTGTCGCGGTTGTGTGCCAGAGCCTGGGTCACCGCAAATGTTTTCTCTGTCCATTCCTTAATGTTGTCCATCCATCTTTTCCTCTGTCTGCCTCTCCTTCTTCTCCCCTCCACAGTTCCTTGTAGAACGGTCTTTGCAAGGCCACCTGGATCTTGTTACATGGCTGTACCATCTTAGCTTTCTTTTCTTCACTATTGTGAGAAGGTCTTCATGAGGACCAGTGTGGTGCTGGATGGTCTTGTGGACCTGTTCGTTTGTGACGTGGTCCAAGTATGAGATACCCAGGGTGTTGCAATACCATCTCATTTCCAATGCCTGTAGTTCTTCCTCTGTAGTTCTGCTGTGAGGGTCCATGTCTCACATGCATACAGGAAGATAGAGAGTACCAGTGCATGCAGGAGTTTGATCTTGTACTTCATGGTGATGTTGCTGTCCCTCTATATTCTCTTGAGTTTGGATAGTGCAGCCATTGTCTGTGTGGTTCTTACCAGGACGTCTGGTCTTGATCTTTCATCACTGATGATTGGCCCCAGGTATTTGAACTGCTGCACTGTCTCAAGTTTCTGACCATGGACTGAGATGTCTGTTGTGATGGCACCGTTGGAATTTGCCATGAGCTTGGTTTTCTCGGCATTGATTTCCATTCCAAACTTTGTGGAGGCTCTGTCAAGATGGCTGACCAGGTTGACCAGTTTGGCCTCTTTTCCTGCAAGTCCATCAATGTCGTCAGCAAATCTTAGGTTTGTGATGATCCTCCTCCGATGCTGACTGTGCCCGCATGATCTGCAAGGGCATCACTCATAATCTGTTCCAGGAAGACGTTGAAGAGAGTGGGGGAAAGGAGGCAGCACTGACGGACTCCTACAGAGGTATGAAACCACTCCCAGTGGTGCCCTGAGAGAGCACTGAACCAGTTGCCTTGGCGTGAAGCTGATGGATTGTATGAATCAGCTTCTGCCCCATGTTGAATTTCCTCTTGGTGGCCCATAAGGCATCATTCCAGACTCTGTCAAATGCCTTCTTGAAGTCTATGAAGACATGGTAGAATTCTCTCTGGTGCTGAAGGCATTTCTCACAGAGGGTGCGGAGGGTGAAAATCTGCTCAGTGGTGCTTCTGCCCTTACAGGAAGCCTGCTTGTTCCTTGGCAAAGGTGTCTTCTGCCTGAGGTTTCAGTCTGTTCAAGATGACTCTGAGCATTACCTGTTCACATGGCTGATCAAACTGATGGTACGGTAATTCTGGCAAAGTTGGAGATTGTCTTTCTTGGGAACCACAATGATCAGCAACTGAGTCCAAGGTGTAGGCCATTCACCTGTCTGCCAGAACTTATTGCAGATGGTGGTAAGCGTGTCTATCGTGGCCTCTCCTCCATGCTTCAGCAGTTCAGTAGGGATGTTGCCAATTCCTGCTGACTTCCCGCACTTCAGTGATCGTATTGCGACCTTAACTTCTTCATGTATGATTGGCTAGTCATCCTCATTGGAAGATTTCTGTACATTCAGCACGCTTGGATCCCCTTTGCTCTGGTGGTTGTACAGTTCTGAACAGTACTCTGTCCACCTTTCCGTTATTTCCTTTTCTTCTGTGAGACTTTTGCCATTTTTGTCTTGGATGATGTTCACTTTGGCTTGCTTTTCTTTGGTAAGATCTTTCACCAGTTGAAATACCTTCTTTGTGTTGTCAAAGAGGCTGTCTGCACATTGTTCGGCTATCCATCTTTGCTTTGCTTCCTTTATTTCCCTCCTGATTTCCTTGTTGATTTTCCTGTATTCTGTTCTTCCCTCTGCTGTGTTTTTATCTTTCTTTAATTTCCTTCTTGTGTCACGTATATACAGTATCTTGTTAGTGACCCATGGTTTAGACTTGCAGCGGCTTTTCCCCAGAATCTTGCTTGCTGTTTCCATCATCACTGTGTTAAAGTTATTTGTGGTGGTCTCCAGGTCTTCATCAAGGAGGACTATTGGTGCAAACTTCCCCCCAATTGCTGCCTGAACTTCTTCAGAGATGGTGGGGTCTTTCAGTTTTTCAAAGTCGAATCTCAGCCAGCTGTTTTTTTGGCTTGTTGATTCTCCTCAAGCGCGCACTGATGTTCATCATGACAAGGCCAGGGTCACGTATAGGGGTCATGGTATGGGAGGCTCTGGATAGAGGTAGTACCCTTGATGTCTGGCATGCTGCTCCCTACGAGACAGGGTGGACGGGCATCACTGGTCCTCATCCATCTCCTAAATCTCTCTCGTGTTGGCTCCAAGCACCATACCCCGGTAAACTGCTTCAGCTGGCGGGCTAAACCACGTGAAGGGGTGGTGTTAACACGGCAACACTGGGCGAATGACGTCCATGATGAAGTCACCGACCAGGGCGGAAAGGTCTCAGATGAACTATAACGGCCACGTGTTCAGGACCAAGGTGAGCCACCTAGTTGGAGGAAATCGGCTGTGGTGCAACCTGGAGAGGGATGGGCTCCGCCAGGTTTCAGATGCCCAAGACATGATTACCACACCAAAAAGCAACTTCATGCCCGATTGCTCGCAGCCCGGGATACCAATGACCACGCTATCCGTCTTACACCAGGGCAGAGAGAACATCACAATCGCACACGGAATGTAAGAACGCTGAACCAAGCAGCGAAACTCAAGGGCCTCACGCGTGAGATGGAAAGATACAACTGGCACCTCCTCGGGCTCTGTGAAGCCAGATGGAAGAACGCTGGAGAAGTGCATTCTGAGGAAGGTCATGTACTCTATTATAGGGGAGAAGAGAACAGACATGAAAATGGCGTAGGGTTCCTAGTCAACAAATCCATTAAAAATGTTGTCCTAGGATACCAACCTGTGTAAAACTGGCTCATGACCATCCACCTGCAAGTAAAGCTATTCAACATCACAGTGGCACAAGTCTACGCCCCAACAACAGACTACAACGATGAATACATTGAAGAATTCTATAAGAAACGACAAGATGTCATTGACAAAGTGGACAAAAAAGATATTTTGATCATTCAGGGTGACTGGAATGCCAAGGAGTGCAGAGACGCACAAGATGATTGGGGGGATCTCATTGGCCCCTCATGCAATGACACCTCCATTGAGAAGGGACTACGCTTGCTGGAATTAGCCAGTTATAACAACATAGTGCTCTCGAACACACTTAGAGAGCACAAAGCATCCCGAAGATGGACCTGGCATGCCCAGAGTGGTCAACATCACCAGATTGACTACATCCTGGTGCAAAGACGGCACAAATCTGGTGTGAACAGACTGAAGACCAGAACATTCCCAGGAGCAGATGTGGTAGAAATTTTATTGATCCCAAATGAAATTACAGTGTCACAGCAGCATTACAAATGCACAGATATACAAATATTAGAAGAGAAGTAAGAAAGAATAAAAAAGAAGTTACATTAGTCTAAAGGAGGAGATCATCACTTTCCCAGCTATAGGTTGAATCATCATAGAATCTAATGGCCGAGGGTAAGAATAACCTCATATGGTGCTCTTTGGAGCAGTGCAGTTGTCTTAGTCATTGCTTCAAGTGGTAGAAAATATATTTGCTGTCCTATCATCCAGTTCCTAGCCTTACAAGATTATTTCTATGGCTTCAAAACCATAATCCAAAGGTGAAAACATTCACAATATTATTAATGTCTATGAAAGCAAACAAACAAACAAATAAATAAATAAATAAATAAATAAAAGCAATGTTTTTTTTCCCAAAGAGTGGGTGGTTTGTTATTTGCTCTAAGTGTTGGCGAAGATTTTATAATTAACACATCCACAATGCTTCACATCATCCATTGTGCACCACTATGAATCTGGTTTATCAATCTGTACATGTATGATTAATGTAAAGTTATTCCAAATGAAGATAAAACCTCCTGGGTTAAATGAGTGATAAACCAAGCCTTCTCATCAGTATTCTGTGGGAAAAGCACAGCTATACTGGGTGAGAAAATACTCTATTTTGTCTGTAATTCCTATCTCAGTTAAATAGCATGCTGCCACTCAGGGCTAGGTTGACTCATTGTTACTTGTGTAAAGGTCCATTCACTTTGACGATGTGTTGTCAGCATTATTATTGGAAAAGCCAGACATCAAGCTTTTGACTCGAATGAAGATTAGCAATTTGAATGATGTAAACTATCAGATCTTCCTCTGAGTCTCTGGAAAGCAGAATAATTTCAATCTTCCTGGAATTTCTCCAGCACTACAGTGCCAACAGAAAGAGAGAAACTGGGGGAATAAAACATGGTCAGCATGTCATGATTAAACACGCCCCGTGGGGAAGGGTTATTTGTAACTTTATTGTATAGGTTGAAATGAAGTGGTTCAGTATTATACGTATGTGCATTTTAAGTCTAGGCTATTGATTCCACCTTTACACCACTTTTGTACATCTGAGTAATGTTTACTCTTGTACCCATTGTGGTGAAAAAAGCTGCAGCATGCAGTGAAAGTATAATTTTACTGAGTTATCTGGTAGACCATACAGACTTTTCAATTCCGGTTCCATTAGTCCAAAAATAGACACAATGGCTTCCCATGTAATGTTTTGGGCAGGGCTGCAATTGATATTTCCATTTGTAATCTTACTATAAGAGTAATAAGTAACATTTTGTCTATCACCTCTCTCAGTACCCTCTTTGAATAATGTTCTCCTATATCAATATTAACAATGAATAAATTGTGGCTGTTGAAATGAATCAGCACATCTCATGTTCTTACTGTATTCAATATAAAGGAAGGGAAATATGACTGTGCAAATGGCTAGGGATAAGCATACTGAGTCAGAACAATTATTGGGTGTTCCTTATTCACGCCCAATACAGAATTCTTCATGTTAAATAGATGGTTTCAAAAATGGCTTGAACTCTCTCCTGCAAAATTAGGCTTGCCCTAAATCAGTCACTACCAATAAGCCCTAGAAACTGACAGCAAAATGAAGGCAAGCAATATATGCTGCTAGAGAGGTCATACAGCCATAGAGTCATGGAGAACTACCGCACAGAAACAGGCCATTTGGCCCATCTACTCCCTGCCAAACTGTTATTCTGCCTAGTCACATTGACCCTAGCCTGGGATTGATGGAAGCAGATATAGTAGCAATGTCTGAGAGGCATTTAGACAGGCACATGAACAGGTATGGAATAACAGGATATAGATTTGGTGTTGGCAGCTGGGATTAGCTTAATTGCATCATGGTCCGTACAGACAAAGTAGATCCAAAAGATCCTGTCCTTGTGCTCTACTGATCTATGCTCTATACATGAAAATAATCACTTCTTACTTCTCACCTCATATTTAGTGATATTCCCTTTATCTAATTGTCCCCCAACTTCTCCTGTTGCCTAGCCACCTTAGCAACTCCCCTCACCTCCAGTAGCCTGCCTTGAATGGGCGCATCACACTCACCCGAACTTGATCCCAATCTATGGCAACACTTAATTGAGAGCCTTACTACATTATCAAAATTTAGCTATGTGGCTCTCTTGAATGGTAGGCTTTTTAAGATTCAGGTGCAAAAGAAAAATATATCCTAGCCCCACTTTCTTTACAATATACAGGAAAGCAGAGTTCACACAGAGCTCAATACTGAAGTATCCATTTCTGCTATTTCAATAGTCACACTAATTTGCTCAAAACAAATAAGTTAATGTCACCATTAAGATAACAGATAGAGAAATATTAAACAACTGTCTTGCTTATCAATTCTTACTACTAATAAGAAGCCAGAATTGCTACCAATAGTCATGCAACATTTCCAACAGCAATGTAACTGTTTTATAAACAACATTTACAGTTGTAACAGCTTGCTATCAGTATTGATATAACAGTTGTCTAACTGCCACAAGTATAACTGCATACTCTCAATGGTTATTTAGAGTTTTATTGTCTGCTATAATGAACCAATAAAAAAAGATATTTTAAATCAGTTTATCTGATTGTAGAAACATTCATTGGAATTACTTCTCCTCAAGGTAATCCTATTCTTTGTGTTTTCAAATGTTGTAGAAAACCATTCAGCTGATGATATCCAGTAAAGTCAACTGAACTCAAGAGCTTAGGTACCAGCTTTGACCAAAATCATTTTTAGAAAGCAAGTAAGAAGTTGTTCTATGAAATATTAAATATGGTGCTTCCCAAAACAATGTGTCAAAAGTAGGTCATTCAAACTAATTAGTTCTTGCAGTGTTTGTGGCTATCTTGAGCCTCCTCCTACTCTTTCTCAATTAGGCTAGCTAACCTGTGTCTCCTCTCTTATATGCTTTCCCAGTTAACATGTGTCCATACAGTTCACCTATACCAGTCAATTTAGTCATGAGTCCCACAATCTCTTAATGAAGATCTCTGCTTTAGTTCATCTCCACAAACCTCATCTTATAGCACATTATTGGGTTCAGGCTATTTTTCACGGTAAAGGGACACAGTGTACTGAAAAATACAAACCATCATTTTTGATATCATCTATAAGAATCTAAACTCTTTCCTGTGGAGACCAGAACTGTACACATGCTCCAACTGTGGTCTAAGCAAGATATGATGCAACCTTAGCACAACTTCTCCACTTTTCATATAGCAGTAAATGCTGCTGCTGCAGCAAAAAAAAAGCAGAATCAAAATAGAAACGTGCAAGAATTTCCAATGTTTAGTTTATTTCTTTAGGGCCTAATCAACACATGCCATCCTTTTATTTATGGGGATTTGTACTTCTAGACCCTCTTGCTTCTGATAAAAATGAGAAAGAACAAGCAATTTTGTTCATACTAATTTCTTATTGAATAATTCATGATCAGTTCTTAAATAATGACCATCCAACTTATTTCAGATCTATAGAAAGCTATACAAAACTTCTCCTTTATCATAGTTAATGCAAAATTATAATATGTCTGGACCGTGCATTCATTAATAATGTTCAGAAGTTGTTTTCCACAAAAGTATTTTCAAGATTTCAATAGGAAATAGTGTCCATATATTCCATTCAAAAAAAAGATAGTCAAATTTTAAGTATGATTTTTCATTCATTTTTAATACCCTTCCTAACAGAAGTTAGCATCATTCCTGCTAAAGGGATAAATTAACTAATGTTTCCATGAATCTGTTCCTATTTCCATTGCTATAGAAAAACCCAGTCTGTAAATTTGTCATTCTGACTTAAGATGTCTGTCCCATAATCATCCTTGCCCCTTGCAGTGATTCACCTCAGCAACTGTATCTCTTCAAAAACTAGCATTTGCTACTGTATGTAGCAACTTTATCTGTGATCTGTCTGTATAAAGCTTATGTGATTTTCTTTGGAAAAATGATATTTTTGAGTTACTTTTCGTTTAGTAAACAAAGCTAGTTTCAATAATCACATGCATTCTCTTAATTAACTAAATAACTAAAATTGTATTGTGTGTGGCATCCGTCGGTCTCGAGAGACCATGGATTTGCGCCTGGAGAGTTTTGATTCAGCTGCTGATGGTGGTGCAGCGTCTGTTGTGGCTGAACAGGCCCACACGGGAGTGACAGTCTCGGTTGCAGCGACTGCATTTGAAGACGCTCTCCTCCAATGTTGTCGTGTTGTTGTTTTTTCGGCGAGCGCGCTTTTCCTCGGCGGCAAGCCTCAGTTTCTCTTCTCCTCACTCCAGCCCTCTGTGTAGTTCTCGTCTTCAGCGTGAGCGATCGTTCGCGACGTCTTCCCATCTTTTGACGTCCAGGTCCATTGACTTCATGTCCCTTTTGCAGACGTCTTTGAAACGAAGGTGAGGACGTCCTCGTGCTCTCTTGCCGGTGGTCAGTTCCCCGTACAGTAGGTCTTTCAGGCTCCTCCCGTCTGGCATGCGATGTACGTGTCCCAGGCAGCGTTGTTGGAGAAGGGTGAAGAGGCTGGGTAAGGACTTCGGTGTTGGTGACTCGGTCGGTCCATTTGATGCCCAGAATGTGTCTCAGTAGTCCGTGAAGGAGGAAGGCGTTGAGACGTTGCTCCTGCTTGGAGTAGAGGCTCCAGGTCTCGCTGCCGTAGAACAGTGTGCTGAGGACGCATGCCCTGTAGACTGCAATTTTGGTGTTCGCAATTAGCTTTCTGTTCTCCCAGACTCTCTTGGTCAGCCTGGCGAATGTGGTGGCTGCTCGTCCGATCTGCCTATTGATGTCGGAGTCCAGGGAGAGGCTGTCCGTGATGGTGGAGCCGAGGTATGTGAATTCGTGGACTACCTCCAGCTCGTAATTGTTGATGTTGATGACGGGGGGTTGTTCAACGCCTTGGCCCATCACGTTGGTCTTCTTCAGACTAATGGTTAGGCTGAATTCCTGGCAGGCTCGTGAGCGGTTGTCCGTAAGTCGCTGCAGCTGCTCTTCAGAGTGTGTCGCCAACGCTGCGTCGTCTGCAGACAGCATGTCTCTGATGAGTACTTCACCGACCTTGGATTTTGCCCTCAGCCGGGACAGACTGAACAGCCTTCCGATCCGGTATGAAGGTAAACTCCATCGGCTGAAGTTCCAAACGCATGTTTCAGCATGACTGCGAAGAAGATGCCGAATAGGGCGGGAGCAAGCACACAGCCCTGCTTCACACCGTGGCGGATGTTGAAAGCCTCTGAAGAAGAGCCGTCAAATTGAACGACGCCTTTCATATCCGCATGAAACGATCGGACTATCTTGAGGAGCCTCGGAGGACAACCAATCCTGGCGAGGATTTTAAACAAGCCGCCTCTACTAACAAGGTCGAATGCCTTTGTGAGGTCGATGAAAGCGGCGTAGAGTGGTTGTCTTTGCTCTCGGCATTTCTCTTGCAGCTGTCGAAGAGAGAAGATCATGTCGATTGTGGAAAGTTCCGACCTGAAACCACACAGAGATTCGGGGTATACCCTTTCGGCGATTTTCTGTAGTCTGCCCAGGACCACGCGGGCGAAGACCTTCCCAACGATGTTCAGCAGCGAGATTCCTCTGTAGTTGTTACAATCGCTTCTGTCGCCCTTGTTCTTATAGAGGGTGAAAATGTTGCAGTCTCTCATGTCTTGCGGCACATTGTATGATTTGTGTAATATCCCTACTATATTGCTGGATTCTATTATTTTGGAATGAAGGTATCAGAAAAGGGCAAAGGTACAAAAGAACAAGTGTATTCATTTCAAAATTTTGATACCTTCCAGATATTCTATAGCCCTTTGAGTGTGTTTTACTACTTCCCTTGATCTTTTATATTCATTAGTATCATATTTTGTTTATCTCCTCTTCGTGATGGGGAAAGGGGTTTGGGCAGGGGAGTAAAAATATTTTAAGAACTTACAAAGTACTAGCAATTGTTCAGTGACTCACAATCCACACATCTAGCCCACAAATATTGTTTTGCCTTTATTCCCAAATCTGTAATGTTATGGTACTTTAAAATGACCCTTTTCCCTTCCATTAGACCATAAGTCCACATTTATCACTAGGTCAATGACCTGTTATATAATCAACATCTTGTCCAGTTATTGGCAGCGAAAAAATAAATTTGTGACAATGCTGCAATGCTGCTTGTGAGCCTTTGTTATCATACATAGACTATGGTCTCACTTACTTTAAATGATACTAACTATTCTCCATTATTTGTTAATTAGCTGGATTAATGGCAAATATTTATATGACCTTCTGGTCATTTTCCTTTCTTTGTCTCCTTTCTTTCGATTCCCACATTTAGCTTCCTCTGTAGCCACTAAAGTTAGCTGTCATTACCACACCTCCTCTTCTTTTTCTCTACTCAGTTTCTCTTAGCACTTCTGTCCTTCACATGAAGCTTAACAAACTTGATGTCAAACCATAGACAAAACCAATCTGCTAAAAACTTTCACAAAGAAGTAGATTTCAAGTTCAAGTTTATTGTCATCAGCATCACACAAAAATGCTGGAGAAACTCAGCAGGTCAGATAGCATTCATGGAAATGAATAAACAGTTGACATTTCAAGCCAAGATTCTAGCACTGGTCTTAGCTTGAAACGTCGAGCTAAGATGTTCATTCATTTCCATAGATGCTGCCTGATCTGCTGAGCTCCTCCAGCATTTTGTGTGTGTTGCTTTAAATTTCCAGCATCTGCAGAAATTCTCTTTATTGTCATCTGACTTTACATACGGCGGAATAGAATTGAATTAGAATAGAATTTATTTAGATCTTACATCCATCCCACAACACGAGGGAGTAAAAATCTTTGTGTTATGACTCCGTTGCAATATACAGACATGTGAATTTAAAAGTCTAATGGCTTGTAGAAAGAAGCTGCCCTGTAGCCTAATGGTCCTGGCTTAATACTGTGGTACCATTTGCAGGACGGAAGCAGCTGGAACAGTTTATAGTCGAGGTAACTGGTGTCCCCGATGATCTTCCAGGTCTTCTTTCTGCACCTGCTGCTATAAATGTCCTCTTGGCAGGAAGCTCACATCCACAGATGCACTGGGCTGTCTGTACCACTCTCTGCAGTGCCCAGCGATCAACATTGGTGCAGTTCCTGTACTAGGCGGTGATATAGCCAGTCAGTATGCTCTCAATGGTGCCCCTGTAGAAGGTCTTGAGGATTTGGGGGCCCATGCCAAACTTTTTCAGCCACCTGACATGGAAGAGATGCTATTGTGCATTTTGTGCCACAAAGTTGGTGTGTACAGTCTAGGTGAAATCATCAGTGATATGTATACTAAGGAACTTTAAACTACTCACCCTCTCCACTGCAGACCCATTGACGTTGATTGGGCTGAGAGTCTCCTTTCCTCCTGTAATCCACAATCACCTCTTTTGCTTTTTGGGCATCGAGGGAGAGGTTGTTATCCTGGCACCACTGTGTCAGTGTGTCAACCTCTCCTCTGTAGGCTGTCTCATTATTACTGGAAATAATGCCAATCAAAGACATGTCATCTGTGAATTTGATCAGCAGATTGGACCTGTGTGTGGCATTATGGTTGTGGGTGCAAAGGGAGTAGAGAAGGGGACTAAGAACACAACCCTAGGGGGCACCTGTGTTGAGGGTCAGAGGGGCAGAGGTGAGGGAGCCCATCCTTACCACCTGTTGGTGATCTGATAGGAAGTCTAGGACCCAGCTGCACAAGGTGGGGTGCAGGTTGAAGTCTCTAAGCTTCCTGTCACGTCTGGAGGAAGTTGTCGTGTTGAATGCTGAACTGTAGTCCAGGAACAGAATTCTAACATGTGCATACCTCTTCTCCAGGTAAATGAAGATCATGAGTAGTGCTGTGGCTATGACATCATTAGTAGATTGGTTCCATTGGTATATACACCCAAACAAAACAACGTTCCTCTGGACCACAGACCACCTACAAAACATATATCACACACAGCACATAAACCAAAACCTTACCAGAAATAAGTTAATAAAATATCATTTAAAATGCATGTAGTGCACAGCACAGGTAAACAGTAAAGGAAAGATGGTTCATGGTCTTAGTGATGAAATCTTGGTGGTGGCAGGGTATTCATTAGCTTCACAGCATGAGGGAAGACACTGTTACATAGTCTACAAATAGGGGAGGAATGAGGGAGACCACAATGATCCTTTTGTCGGTTGTACTATCGGATTAATGGATTTGTGGCTATATTTACCAATGGTACAAAGATAGGTGGAGGAACAGGTAGTGTTGAGGAACCAGAGAATCTGCAGAGAGACTTAGACAGTTTAGGGGAATGGGCAAAGAAGTGGCAAATGAAATACAATGTTGGAAAGTGTACGGTCATGCATTTTGGTGGCACAAATAAATGGGCAGACTATCATTTAGATGGGGAGAAAATTCAAAATGCACACATGCAAAGGGACTTGGGAGTTCTTGTGCAAGATACCCTAAAGGTTAACCTCCAGGTTGAGTCAGTGGTGAAGAAGGCAACTGCAATGTTGGCATTCATTTCTAGAGGTATAGAATATAAGAGCAGGGATGTGATGTTCTATAAGGCACTCCTGAGACCACATTTGAAGTATTGTGTGCAGTTTTGGGCTCCTTATTTTAGGAGAGATATTCTGACATTGGAGAGGGTTCAGAGAAGATTCACAAGAATGATTCCAGGAATGAAAGGGTGACTGTATGAGGAATGTCTGGCTGCTCTTGGGCTGTATTCCCTGGAGTTCAGCGGAATGAGGGGGGATCTCATAGAAATATTCCAAATGTTAAAAGACCTGAACAGATTAGATATGGCAAAGTTATTTCCCATGGTAGGGGATTCTAGGACAAGCGAGCATAACTTCAGGATTGAAGGACATCCATTTAGAACTGAGATGCCGAGAAATTACTTTAGTTAGAGGGTGGTAAATCTGTGGAATTTGTTGCCACGAGCAGCTGTGGAGGCCAAGTCACTGGGTGTATTTAAGGCAGAGATAGGTAGGTTCTTGATTAGCCATGGCATCAAAGGGAATGGGGAGAAGGCAGGGGAGTGGGAATGACTGGAGGAAATAGATCAGCCCATGATTGAATGGTGGAGCATACTCAATGGGCTGAATGGCCTGCTTCTGCTCCTATATCTTATGGTCTTATGGTTTTTATTATGCTTTGTAGGGTCTTACAGCTTCTGTGACAAACAATGGTTCAGCCAGACGGGACACTCTCGAAGGTGAACCTGTTGTTAGAATGAGGGTGGGGAGCTTTGTAAGCTTCATCCTCAGAAAGGGTAGATGCTACTGTGTCTTCTTGACTAGTGAAGATGTGTTGTTGTCCAGGTTAGATTGTTTGTTATGTGCACACCAATAGTTTGAACTCTCCCTAGGGCAGAGGCATTGATGTACAATGGAAAATAGTCAATCTTTGCCTTTCTGAAGTCACAACCATCTCTTTTGTCTTGTCCACATTGAGACTCAGGTTGTTGTTCTTACATCATTTGACAAGCCTCTCTGTGTGCTGACTCGTTATTGTTGCTGATGAAGCCAACCATGGTTGTACCATCAGTGAATTTGATGAAACAGTTTGAACTGAATCTGGTAGTACAGTTGTGAGTCAGCAGCATGATTAGCAGCAACTGAGGAATGATAGCCTTAAATTCCAAACTGAAGTCAATGAACAACATCCTCGTGCAAGAGGCTTTGTTTTCTCGGTGGGACAGGACTGAGTGGAGGGCTGAGTCTATGGCATTGTAATGGATTGGTTTTATGGTAGATGAACTGAAAAGGGTTCTATATAATTGGAAGGTGGAATTTTATACAATCAGTTACTGGCCACTCAAAGCACTTCATGATTATTGAAGTCAGTGGTATGAAGAGGTAGTCATTTAGACCAGTCACTGTTGGCCTCTTGGGCACTGGAACAATGGTGGCTGTTTTGAAACCTCCAGGGCAGTGACCTGTTTCAAAGACATATTGAAAGGTTACAAGGTGAAAAGGTTTAGAGAGGAAATTCCAAAAACTGAACTGCATAAGGTAGAATAATAATAGTCATGGATGCAAGTCATATTCATTTTGATGTTTTGCTCCCTCACCTCTCTTCCTACTGCTAATTTCTGCCAGTGGTTCTTCCTACCATGTCATTCACTCCACCTCATGATCTCCATACTTCTTCTCAACTTCCCTTCATATGTCTATTTACCAGGTTCGACATCAAAGCTGAACTATTACTCCTGCTTCAAAGCAATATTGTCGTAATTAGAATATTAGCAATTTAAAAATTAAATCAATTTAAAACCTAGCTCAACTTACCATTTCATTCATGTTGCTAACCTAAAGTTTTAAAAATAAAAACTTGTTCCACAGCACAAAGTTCCAGTTCAGTAGATGTGAGGTGGTAAGGAAAATGGACATGTGTTATGGTCTGATCTCTAAACCCCAAAATGGTAGGGAAGAAACGATGCAGAATACAGAAAATAATTAGGAAAGAGACTTGTCTTCCATTCCTCCTCCTCGTTGTTCTCTTGTGCTCTTCAACCTTCTGTCCCCTTGCTCCTCTCTCTTAAAATCTATCTGATTTCCCATACACAATGCTGTTGAAGAATAATTAAATTTGCATTTAATATTAAACAGGTGGAAAGTTGAGGAGGAAATGATCAGAAAAGTTCTTGCTCTGAAGTGCAGGATGATGAGTTGGCAGATACCATGCCATTAAAACAATGCTGGGAAGATAAAAACATGAAATGATGTTCAACAATTTCTAGAAAAGATGTCATCACTTGAATTTACAATGGTAAAAGTTATGAAACTGTGTCAAAAAGCAGGAAACACAAAGGTTTGACAGACTATAAGTTTATACAAATGTGTGATTTATAATAAATTGTATTTCTAAGTGGTGGACTCAAGGTGTACAGATGTACCAAGCTCCAACAGCTTTAGACCATTTAATTTGTAATAATTGATACTTACGATGTTTGCTAGTTTTACTAACACTTTGAGCACATTTGTAAATTAAATAGCAATTGAAATGAACAACTATAGCACCTACATTAATTTTACATGCATATTGTACATTCTTTTCTGCACTGGCACATATCAATATTAAAATTCATCAGCTATTGATTCATCCATCTACTTAATTTATCTGAATATTTTGGACACTAAATGTTCCATGCTAAACATCATTGGGCCATAAACTTAATGCCATTTACGGATCTAAATTTATGAAAGAAGAAATTGAATTTGCATTCATTTGGGACTTAAGAATGTCCTAATAACAATTGATATGTAGTCACTTTTATATTCTTGGCATACATAAGACTTATGTACAAGATGGACACAAGACTTAAAAGACAACAATATGACAATAATCAGACCACCTTTTTTGTTGTGATGTTATTTAAGGGATAACTGTTAGTAAAACAGTAAGAGAGTTTGTCTGCTTACCTTCAAAATCTATGTATCTTTTATATATACGCCAGAGCGATCAGTGTTTCAAAAGAAAAACTACATCCCGACCAGTTCAACCTTCTTTCAGTACTGCATTGAATCCTCAAGTCTAATTATACACTAATCTTAGTCTGTAATTCACTGAACATCATTAACACGGGAACAAAGGGAAAGATTAATTAAAATCCCTACCCTTACCTCTGAAATTTCATTTCCAGACTTCGTCTACCTCTTTTTAAAATGCTTCTTAACACCCTCACGGTACTGTCCTAATACCATTTTAATTGATAGTGTGAAATTTTAATCCCCAACCACTATTGCGAAACACTTTTGCGTTAAAAATAAACTCACTAGGTAAATGCAAGGCAGTCTTTTTTAACCCTTGTCTAAGAGAGAACGGATTGCTCGAGACACATTTTGGCACTCGGACGGGGTATGGTCTTTGACCTGTAATATTAATTTCCAGCACCATCCGCGCTATCTTTAGTGTTTGTCCGTGGATTTTTCCTTTTTTTTAAAAAAAGGAACTAGATTAAGAAAACGACAACCTAGGCTCTTCAGAAATAAAACCTGCTGGTGAACTGCGGTGTGGGCGCAGCGGAAAGATATCTGCCCGCTCCGGAGCCGACAGCGCGGCTGCGTCACCACAGACGAGGCTTGAAAATGAAAACATTCTCCAAACTCGATCAATGACTTTACTGCATCCTCGACAACGCTTCTTCAGCCAGCTACTTTCCGCCATTTTCCAGCTGAAGTGGGAAAGGCTTTTGCAAAGAAGACAATAAAAAATCTTTGTAATTTTTGAAAGAATTATCAGGTGAGGCGGCTTTCTTTCGAAACAATTCTGTTCCGTGGTTTATTTGCGGGGGACGGGTGCGAGTTTGCTGTGTCGTGCCTTACCTCGGCAAGACAGAAGATGCTCCCATGTTACTAAGGCATCGTTTTTCACACAGCGGCATTGTTCAACGAGGTTTATTTCATCTTGCAGTAAGTTGGGTTACGATGTGTAAAAAAAGATCGAATTGCTTTAGAGGAACAGGAAACAATGCATTTGACATTTGGTGCATTTTACGATTGCTTCTGAAATTGTGACAAGTAATTCGCTTTTGTTTGTAAAAATGTAAATCACGTCGGGTCTGAATAATTTGTGCGGAAATTTGCACTGCGTCAAATTAAAATCCAGAATTTTCTAGTTGATTAATCCAAACAAGTGTTTTTTTTTTGCTTGTGCCCCGGTTCCTGAAGCGAACGGTAGATAGCTTTGACAATAGCATGATTTCCTCCGTCTTTAGCACCTTTCTTTCGAATAAACTAAAAAGGTAGCTTAAAATAAATAAGATTGCCAAAGATCATCCGTATGTTTCACGCGGATGTCCCAGGACGGTGATTGTTGTGAATTCTGACAGAAGGCTGCTAGTTCCATATTCTGTTTCTTTGAAGCTCCATCCGTGTAGTTGATTTCTCCCCAGTTCGAAACGAAGAATAAACCCTCCTCATCTATTGTTCGCAGCCATGGTGAAGTTGGGAAACAATCTGACTGACAAGAGCAATGGGAAGGCTGCAGCCCCTGAAGATGGTTTTGACACCATCCCCCTTATCACACCACTGGATGTCAACCAGCTGCAGTTCCCGGCGCCTGATAAGGTAAGCTTGAACGACTATAACATGTAGAGGATGCTGAAAATACAGCGCTCATGCAGCTTGTTGGTATTTGCAGAGAGAAGATGAGCCATTAATTTGCTTCTCTTCACTAAAATACAAGGCAGCCAGGTCTGTCATGGATTGAAAGTGATTTCATTTTTTTTTGCTTAAAGATTGGTCGGCGTAGACCAGTTGGGTTGGGGGTGGGGATGTTTCTCTGCTGCATCACTCTATGTCTCAAAGGTGTTATTTATGGAGAGAAAGGTGATTCCTGAACTTCAGTATCACATCTTGCAGGACTTTCCACTGCATTTATATTTGAGATTATTATCATCCTCAAAGTACCTTAGAACAAAGGAAGTGAGGTAATTAAGCTGAAAGTAATCAAAGGAATATGGGATTTCAGAAGCTGAGATGGACCAAACATTTGGTTTTAATCTCATATTTTTATGTTGAAGATCTACTGCAGTCCAGAGTGGTAGACTAACAGTCTGCAGAATGTGGATCTTCGGCCCACCATTTCCATGCTAGCCATCAAGTACCGATCTCCATTGATACATGTCTTATTATGTTGTAAGAGTCGCCAACCCTGCCCACATCAGTTGGTGCATTGTAGATTTCAGCAGTTATACTTTATATTGCATGAATTAAAGTAGGAAACAAAACATACAGAAAGGAAAACAAGCTAAATATTTTTCTAGCCAGTTGTCCTGACCTCTTACCGGTTTGTTTACAAGAAGAGAAAGCAGATGACAATAATTTGATTTGCTGCTAGATATGCCACGAGAATAAGCAATAACATTTATCTTTAGTATGTATGTTATACATACTTTAGTATGTATGTTATACATACTCCTGCACTTAATGAAGTGGCCACTGAATGAATGTTCATGGTTTTCTGCTTCTGTAGCCTGTCCACTTCAAGGTTCGACGTGTTGTGTGCTCAGAGATGCCCTTCTGCATATCTCTGTTGCAACACATGGTTATCTGAGTTACTGTCACCTTCCTGTCAGCTTGAACCAGTCTAGCCATTCTCCTCTGACCTCTCTCACTAACAAAGCACTTTTTCCCACAGAGCTGTCGCTCTCTTGATTTAAAAAATATATCATAGCATTCACTGTAAACTTTCTACAGTGGACCACAACCTTTTTGTAAAATGTAGAAGCTTGCATGCCTCAATGACCCAGAGAGCTATGTTGGCTGGAGTTAGGGCCTTGTTCTTTGATTCTTGGTAGGGCCACCCATGCCAAACAGGTCAAAGGGTAGAGGCTAGACTAGGAGTGGGCTACTGGTCCACCAGACCCTGATTGGTAAAACAGATTATTATGGAAACAACAATGAAGATGGAGTCCCTTCATTACTGCCCTAAGCGCCAGTGGCACAATAGGCAGTAAGTAAGTAAGCCTAGAGAATGTTGTGTGAGAAAATCCCAGGGGAAAAGCTCTTTCTGAGATACTCAGACTACCCCGCCTAGCACCAAAAATCATTCCACTTAGATCATGTTATTCTCCATTCTGATGTTTGGTCTGAACAACAACTGAACCACTTGACCATGTCTGCATGCTATTATGCATTGAGTTGCTGCTGCATGATTGGGTAAATAGTTATTTGCAGTAACAAGCAGGTGTATAGATGTACCCATCTAAAATGGCCACTGAGTGTATATCCTTATTTAACTTGTCACCAGATCTTATACTTTGCATGAAATGTCACAGATTTACAACTGTTAAAACAAACTCCTAATACATAAAATGTAAGAAAAATATTGTCACTTCTTGGTTTTGATGATCTTTTGACATACTATCCTCTCCTGAGAGAAAAAAACTAATAAAGTAGCAGTCTGAAGTTTTCAACAGTAAATGTTAATTCTAATTGTTAAAAACGCAAGTTTATTAGGATTATTTGGTTCTCTAAATTTGGTTCAGTCCCGCCACTATGTTATTTCTCTGTGGTGTTGTAAATTAACTTCCTGTATGTGCCTGTTTTAATCCCCTTTGAAAATCCTCATTAATTTTATTTCTACCCTCTTGCAGGTGGTGAATTCTTTAAAAAAAGTATTTTGTACCTTTTACCCATCACCTTGAGTATGTGTTTCTTGGTTTTTGCGGCATCCCGAGCAGAAATTGTTTCTGTCAGTCCTATCCTAACCTGCTGTGATTTTTTTAAACACTGTCACCAAATTTTCTTTTGATCTTTGCTCTAGGGTCGGCATCTTTCTAGTACTTTTTTCTCTCTGCCCCCTAACTCCAATAACTTAATAACTTTACTAAAATATGATGACAAGAATTGAATGCATTTTCTCTAGTAGTGTCCTAACGGTTGTTTCACTGGAATTTAAAGTAACACTTTTGCTTTTGTACCCTTTGCCTTATTTTTTGGAAAGTTTACCTAAACAATTCATTCTTCAAACAGAGTACCTATATAGTGACAACTTGTACTATAATAACTAGTGTCTTTACTATTGCAAAATATCCCAATGGTGCTTCATGGAAGCACTGTGAAACATTTTGACATTGGGCTATATTAAATGTTACCTGGCAGTAAACACAAAATTGTACCAGTACTTGATAGCACGATCAGAAAATAAGAAATAAAAACTTAATACTGCCTGGAAAAAAATTCTAAAGTGTTTGGTAGTCAAATATCACAAAACGGTTTTAATTCTCATTGAGTTGATGAGCTAGAACAAAATCAAGCTTCGTTGTGTATTTCTGAAATGTCAGCCAACAGTGAGTTGTCATTTCTACATATATGACAAATTTTACTTTGTTTGCAAGTGTCCTGAAGGGAATTGAAGAATGATTATTTTCTATGTTTATGGAGAGCATCAGAACGTTCTTTCTACTAATGGCCGCATTCATCAATTTCAACTGTTCTATGATTTGTTTTCTTCACTGTCTTAATAGTGCTTTCTCACTTGCAGCAAACCTCCAGTTGAGACAATTGTTAAAATTTGTTCACCAAAGTTTTGGTTTCCTTCTGGCCCTTAAGATGGCTGAGTGTCAATTTCTTTTTGTTGTCAGGTCATGCTCAAGTGAATCAATCTGAGATGTTGAAAGTGTTCTGTAGCCTAGAAATGGGCAATGGTTAATCTGCAGTCTGGTGCACAGTTGTTATGTTTAACTGCTAATCTGTTGTTCTCTTAAGAGCAATTGAAAGAAGTAGAGTAGTGGATGTGGAATATATGGATTTTAGTAATGCAAGCTTCTCCATGGTAAGCTCATTTAGAAAGAGGGGAGGCATGGAGGCTGTGTAGATTCAGAACTAGCTTGCCCACAGAAGGTAGCAGATGGAGCGTCTTCCACCTGGAGGTTGGTGACCATGGTGTTCAGCAGGGATCTATTCTGGGAACATAGATACATGTTCATAGATTCCTCAAAGTTGCTGGGTGGTTAAGGTGTATGGGGTGTTGGCTCTCATTAGCTGGGGGATTGAGTTCACAAGCCATGAAGTAATGTTGGAATTCTATAAAATTCTGCACCATACTTGGAGTATTGTGTTCAATTATGGTCACCTCATTATGGGAAGGATGTTGAAACTTCTGAAATAATGCAGAGGAGATTTACAAGGGTGCTGCCTGGGCCAGGGAGCTTGCCCTATGAAGGTAAGTTGAGCAAGCCAGGGCTTTTCTCTTTGGAGCTAAGGAGGATGAGAGTTAACTTGATTTAAGTATATATTTAAGGTGGATAACCAGTGTACTTAATCCAGGGCTGAAATGGCTAATATGAGAGGGCATAATTTAAAGTGGTTGGTGAAAAGTATGGGGAGGATGCCGGAATTTTATCTTGCATGGGATCAGTGGGTGGTATAAACTCACTGCCAGGAGTAGCAGTAGAGGCAGATACATTAGTGATACTTAAGAGATTCTTTGATAACATGAATGAAAGAAAAATGCAGGGCATTGTGGGAGGGAAGCATTAGATTGATCTTGGAATAGGTAAAAAGTTAGGCACAGCATTGTGGCCTGAAAGGCCTGTACTGTTTTATGTTATATTTCTAATGTGGTCTTTAGTGCAAGTGGTTGAGTAGGTAAACTCATATAATGACAGAATCTATTTGGCTGAAGCTACTAAGGGGAATAATAATTGTAAAGTTTTGATCTGGTTTTAGCAGCACTCAGTGTTCGTTTACTTTCTCTTTTGCCTACTACCACTAACAAATTGATTTCTGGAGTGTAGTGTTTGGTGCAAGTCTATTTTGGAAGTTCAGATGTTGCATATACAGTGACTATAAAAAGTATTTACCCCCCCCCTTGGAAATCTTCATGTTTTATTGTTTTGCTACAGTGAACCACAGTGGATTTAATTCAGCTTTTTTTTTATACTCATCAATAGAAAAAACTCTTTTTATCAAAGTGAAAACAAATTTCTACAAATTGGTCTAAATTTATTACAATTATTAAACACAAAATAATTAATGGCAAAATTACTCACCCCCTTCAAGTCATTATTTAGAGAATGCAACTTTGACAGCAATTACAGCCTTGAGTCTGTTTGGACAGGTCTCTATCAGCTTTGCACAACTGGACAACGCAGTTCTCCCCTTTCTTCTTTATAAAACTGCTCAAGCTCTGTCAGATTGCATGGGGTTGTAAGTGAGTTGCCCTTTTCAAGTCCAGCCACAAATTTTCAATTGGATTGAGGTCTGGACTCTGACTTGGCCACTCCAGGACATTAACTTTGTTGTTTTTAAGTCATTCCTGTGTAGATTTGGCTTTATGTTCGGGGTCATTGTCTTGCTGGAAACAAATCTTTCCCCAAGTTGCAGTTCTCTTACAGACTGCATCAGGAATTTCCTGTATTTTGCTGGATTCATTTAAACACTCTATTTTCATAAGCCTGCTGCAGTGAAACATCCTCACAACATGATGCAGCCACCACTATGCTTAAGGGTATGGATAGTGTATTTTTGATGATTTCCGTTATTTTGCTTGCCCAAACATAGAATTTAGTCTGTTTGGACAAAAATCTCAAGTTTGGTTTTAACAGACCATAGAACCTTCTTCCAGCTGACTTCAGAATCGCCCACATGCCTTCTGGTAAACTCTAGCCAAGAATTCATGTGAGCTTTTTTCAACAGTGGTTGTCTCTTTTCCACTCTCACTTAAAGCTGTGACTGATGAAGCACCTGGGCAACAGTTATTGTAAGCGCTGTCTCAGCTACTGAAGCTTGCAACTCCTCCAGGTTTGTCATAGTTCTCTTGTTGGCCTCCCTCACTATCCCCTTGCATGGTCATTCAGTTTTTGAGAATGGCCTCCTCTAAGCAGATATACAGCTGTGCCATATTCCTTCCATTTCTTGATGATTGACTTAAATGTACTCCAAGAGATATTCAATGACGGAAATTTTCTTGTATCCATCTCCTAACTTGAGCTTTTCAATAATCTTTTTGCAGAGTTGCTTAGAGTGTTCTTTTGTCTTGTACTGACTCACCAGTGGTTGGACCTTCCAGATGCAAGTTTATTTTTACTAGAATCAATTGAAACACCTTGACTGCACACAGCGATCTCAATTTAATTAGTTATGTGACTTCTAAAACCAGTTGACTGCACCAATGATGATTCGGTGTGTCATATTAAAGGGGATGAATACTTATGCAATCAATTATTTTGTGTTTTATATTTGTAATTAATTTAGATCACTTTGTAGAGATCTGTTTTCACTTTGACACAAAAGAGTTTTTCTGTTGATCAGTGTCAAAAAAAGCCAAATTAAATCCATTGTGATTCAATGTTGTAAACAATAAAACATGAAAACTTTGGGGTGGGGTGAATACTTTTTATAGGCACTGTATTTCAAGACTAAATGATAAAACTTTTTAAGTCCAGAGAATCTAAGGATATAGAGATCAAAGGTGACAATATGATTACAAATCAGCCAGGATCACATTAATGATGGAGCAGGCATGATTTATTACCAACACCTCCCTTTTTTTATGATTCTCAACTTGTCATTTTGGTTTTCGTATTCCTCTGTGGCCTCCGCTTTCTCTTTTTCTGAAACCTACTTCTGACCCTGAGACTCAAGGATCTGTATGCTTCACTGGTTCTGGCCAGGTTTATTTACTGTAACTGATTGTGCTATTCATGCCTATGATTCAGCCCCATGGTTTGGAATTGCCTTTCCATCTCTTTTCTGCTACCCTTGTAACCTAGCCCTTTGAAGGTTTTGAGCAATCACCCTATTGTTGCTTATTGTGTTTTATTATGCTTCTGCTGCAGTGTAAACAATGTTACTTGCCTCTGACAATTCTGTCAATGTTATCCATAAAAATGAATGCCTTTTAGGTCTGATATTTAATGAAGAAGCCTATCTGAAAGCTTAATTGCTCATGACTGGAAAATTGCCTATATATTTATTTCAACATATCTCCAAAAACCTGCTGGAATAATTGTTTACTTGCCTTTTAATCAAAAACAGGATTGGCAATCCACTGATCTAGATTGGGATGTTGCTGTCTGAAGTCAGCTGTGACATCGTGAAACTCCAGCTTCTTCATTAGGGAGGGAATCCCAGTTGTTGCTCATTGAGCTTTATCCAATTTTATAGGCATTGAATATTTAAGGGTGATGTTGGGAAGCAAGCATTCACAGTCACACAGTGAAATGTTGAATATTTTTCTCCTCCTCCCTGGTATATTGTCAATTGAACATAATGCCACTGAGATCACTAGATTTGAATTAGGAAAGAGGTATTATAAGCGGTGGAACCAAGATGGAGGTAAGATGCAGATCATCCATAAATTGCTGGAATGGTAGAACAAGTTTAGGGAGGGAATGGGGCTAAAAGCCTACTTCTGTTTCAAAATGCTGGTGTAAGAAGTTAGAATTGGACTTGTGTGAGATACAGTTGTACTCCAGTCTTGCTCTTGAAGAGTTACAAGGGCAATGTCCAACTTCCATTGGACTGAATCCAGCAGAGAAACAGTGCCATTATTGGAGCAGGAGGAGAGAAATTACGGAGTAAGGAAGAAAGGAACTGAAGGAGAAACCCGGGTAGGTATGCAAAGCCCATGTGCATCTCGCGCTAATTTTGCTATAAAGCTGTTGGAAAATGACAGTTTGATGTGTGAGCTTTCATCATTCTTCTCAACAGAATGTAAAATGCAGTTGTTCATTGTAGGATTGATGCTTCCTTGAAAAAGTAGATAGCACTGCTTGATCAGGATACAGTATTATGTTGCAGTTATGTACCCCTAAGAAGTCTGTTTGTGGCTACAGTTTTGCAATGCAAAGACTGCAGTAACTACTGTAGGCATGGTGTTGCTTGATATCTGTTACTAAATAATATAAGAGGTGGTGATGAAGATTGCATGATTTGCAATCAAGTTTATGGTGATGATGGTGAAGCCGAATGCTTTCAGTCATTGCTGTATAAAGTGGATGGCAACTTCCATGGGTTAAACAATGTATTTGCAAGTTAATAGCAATGATGCCCTGCTCATCTGTGCCAAATGCTGTTGTAGATTTCACAGATGCAAGATGTGACTGACTTGGTGTGAAGTTTGCGTTCTCATACAATATTTTCACTTTTAACTAAATCACATGTACTGTGCTATATTCACCCTGGACCTGAAAAACACATTTAGTCTGTTCTCAGAAAGATATTTTAATAATTCTTGTTATTTGAAAATTTATTTATATTTTAATTTAATCTCATGTACTTTGCTTTCTGAATAACAATTCTAGTGAAGTCTATGAATGTTGACACAAAACAGAAAAAATATTCCATGTGTAATGGATGTTTAACCACTACGCCCTGTTGAGTTCCTTGGATTTTTTTTTACAAAGGGCACTAAATTTGAAACAATCTAATAAAAGAAGAAATCTACATGTTTTTGAAACATAGTTTACAACTTCCTTTGAGAACAATAGTGGGTAAAATACTAATGTTAACATGTTTGGCCTTTTTGTTATGCCTCACCTGATTAACATGTTTTACCAGTCTTTGAATGGTATGTAATCAAGAGTTTATATTTTAATGTGATGACATTGGGATATTAATAATTATGGATGCATATATCCTTTCGAATAAAGGGTTAATTCCTGTAATTTAAACCCTGTTTGAAAAGTTATATGAATAATCCACACTATGAGTGGATATTTTCCCAAGACCTGCAGTGTTGATAAAGGCTAAAATTGTGACTTGGGTTTTCTTGCTGTTCTTTAAAGTTTTGATGTGGACTGCAGAGGGAATAATTTCATCAGTGTGTTTTATATTCTTATTCTTTAGGATTTTAAATAACTTATTAATAGCTGTTTCAAAGTAGTTCAGACAAGAACTGCTTTAATATAAATGTGGATGCAGTGTTTTTTTTTCCAGTAGCAAATTGAGAAAATTGGTTATTTGTGTAGTGGAACACAGTTGTAAGTACTTCTGGTTCAAAGCATGCTGATGTAGAATTTCAGCTGGGCACTTTTGGATGATTATCATGATTATGCATCTGATGTGACTTTCAATGGAATGTTGCCCAGGAAACTGTTGTACTGAGAAGCGCTTGTCTTTGAGAAGCGCTTGTCTTTGAGCAACATTGGAACAGCCAAGCTGTTAAAGCCCTGTAACAATGCTATTCAAAGCTGGCTTCTTGGAACACAAAATAAGTTAGCCAGCATCACCCCTGCACCCAGGGGATGTGACCCATGCCTGACTGGCTTTCTTTCACTTCGACCTAGCACAACAAACTCATGCATGTCATTAAATGCACAGGTGAATTTCTTAGTTTTGGACTTTAGTTTGTCTATATTTTGCCATAGGAATTTCTTGTTCTATCAGTAGCACCAGAAAGTGGCAACCTTTTTATTACTGGGCAATGTACTTTTCTGGTGCTAAGGTTCTGAAGCAGTCTGGTTATTTTACTTATAGGTTATGGTGAATTGTTCTTGCGCAGATCATCTAGTTCTCTCAAAATAAATGAGATGGTGATTAAAGTGAAAAGTTTCCTTTGTAATTCTTTTGATGGAACAACCATATACACAGTGGATTGATGGAACAATCCATTGTCCCTTTGGTTTTCAAGGCGGAAACCATCATTCCAGTGCCAAAGAAGGTGACAGTAACCTGTCTGAATAACTATCGTCCCGTGGAATTAACGTCAACCATTATGAAATGCTTTGAGTGACTGGTCTTGGAGCACATTAAAGCCTTTCTTCCAGCTACACTGCACCCTTTCCAGTTCACTTATCACTCAGATCGATCCTCTGATGATGCATTAGTCTCTGTCCTCCACTCCGTCCTGTCCCATGGGCCAGACTGCTGTTTATAGACTTCAGTTCAGCGTTCAATACCATCATACCTCAGAAACTGGTGGGGAAACTCTCCTCACTGGGTTTCAACACCAACCTCTGCAATTGGATACGTACTTGATTTCTTAACATTAAGGCTATAGTCAGTCAGTGTGGGCAGCAACATCTCTTGTCCCATTATGCTGAGCACTGGCACACCCCAAGTCTATGTGCTCAGTCCGCTGCTGTTCACATTGCTGACACATGACTGTGCTGCATGATCCAGTTCAAACCGTGTCATCGAGTTTGTGGATGATACAACCGTGGTTGGCCTTACCAAGAGCAGTGACAAAATGGAGTTTAGAGAGGAAGTGGAGTGGCTGGTGGATTGGTGTGAGAAGAACAACCTAAGCCTGAATGTGGAGAAGACAAAGGAAATCATTGTGGACTTCAGGAAGGTGAAGACAAACCATCCCTCTCTGTGAATATATGACTCCTCCATACAGAGAGTTAAGTGCACCAAGTTCCATGGAGTTCACATCATGGATGACCTCACCTGGTCTCTTAATATCACCTCCCTGAACAAGAAGACATAGCAATGTCTCCACTTCCTAATAAGATTGAGGCAAGCAAGGCTCCCCCCCCCCCCCCCCATCTTAACTGCATTTTACAGGAGCATCATTGAGAGCATTCTGACAAGTTACATTCCCATCTGGTATGGGAGCAGTTGAACATCAAACCTGAAGCCTCAACAAAGGACTGTGAGAACAGCTGAGAGGCTACTGGAATTGACTTACTTGTTTATTTATTTCTATTACTATTCTCTTCTCGATTATGTATTACATTGAACTGCTACTGCTAAGTTAACAAATTTCAAGGGACATGCCGGTGATAATAAACCAGTCATTAGGCTTCTGAACTCCTGGCCACATCCTATTCGAAGTGTTAATCTGTTCCGTACCTCACTATATTTAATATTAATGCACTTTAGTTTGTTACTTATGTGTTGTTCATTGGTAGATCTTATCCTTGCCCTCTTAAGTTAGCATGTGTACTTTTGTGCTTTATATGTAGTTAAATGACAAGAAACTTGATTTGACTTGAAATATAGTTTATGCATAGTGGATTAGAATCAGAATTAGATTTAATATCTGTCATATATTGTGAAATTTGTTGTTTTGTGGCGCCAGTACATTGAAATTCATAATAATAATAACTATAAATTACAATAAAAATATTTTTTAAAATTACATTAAGTGCGAAAGGAGAGCGAAGATATTGAGGTAGTGGGTTCAAAGTATTGGGTTGAAACTGGTGGTAATAGTTTTTATTAACAAGCTGGTAGATAGATTTGTTATACGCAATTGATTTGAAATATCTTGTCGTTGCAATTATAGGCCGGTTTTCTCCTCTTAGAGCAACAGACTCATCATAGTTAACTGTGAACGCCTTGGTTTCCAGTACTGAAGTACTGACAGAGATTCCACTTAGGGATTCTTTAGGCAATCCATTGGGGTAGTTTTGTGTTTTTCCAGATCCCAGGCTCTGAAACATGGAAGCTGAGACTGTACCACTTTAAAATCTTGCGTAAGCGTAGCTGTTTGATTCAGATGAATGGGAAATAATGATGTCCAAGAGAAAAGTTTCAGAAAATATTTTTTATCCCAGAAATTTAGTTTTTCTTATTCTGCTTTTCAAGGCATTAAATTAATTATTTTAAGTGTTTTTCTTTTTATTAACAGGTCCTATGTGTTACTGACTAAATGTCAAAGACATTCACAGTTGCTTGGTAAAGCTAACAGATTTGACAGCAGGAGAACCTGGGGGCGAAATAACAGCAGCTGCCAAAGCTGTCCTGTGAGAGCGGCAGGTTGTCTGTTATGAGGCAGCCCCTGAGTTGCGCTGTAGCCACGCTGAAACACAGCAAGCCAGGCTCCCTGCAGAAAAACTGTTCCCAGGGCCATGCTGGAACCAATTGTGTGCCCCAGGCATATGGCCAATTCCCTTTCGGGCAATGGAAGAATTGTCCAATTAATCAGACAGATTGGTTATATTTCTGTGTTGAAGTGAATTATTGCAAGGGTAAGGTGCTACACTGTCCATTCACTTCCTCCCTTACCTCCATTTAGGGCCCAAAGTTATCCTTCCATGTGAGGCAACACCTCACCCCTGAATTTGTTGGGGTGTCTATTGTATCTGGTGCTCCTGATGCAGCTTCCTCTACCTAGATTGGTGAGGCCTGACGTACGTTGGGGACCGCTTTGTTGAGCACCTCCACTCCATCTGCTAAAAGCAAAATTTCTCAGTGTCCAACCATTTTAATTTCTATTTCCCACTCCTGTTCTGACATGTCAGTCATTGGCCTCTTCTTTTGCCATGCTGAGGCCACTCTCAGAGTGGAGGAACAACAGCTCGTATTCTATCTAGTTAGCCTCCAACCTGATATCATGAACATCAATTTGTACATCTGGTAATTTTTTTGCCCTCCTCCTTCCCTCTTCTTCTATCATCACTCTGGCCTCTTACCTCTTCTCCTTATCTTCCTATCACCTCCCTTGGTGTCACTCTTTTTTCCCTTTCTCCCATGGTCCACTCTCCTCTCCTATCAGATTCGTTCTTCTCCCGCCCTTTACCTTTCCCACCTGCCTTCACCTATCAGCTTCTAGCTTGTCCTTCTTCCCCTCTTTCTTCTAGCATCTTTCCTCTTCATTTCCAGTCCTGAAGAAGGGTCTCAGCCTGAAACATTGACTGTTTATTCATTTCCGTAGATCCTGCGTTACTCTAGATTTACAGCATCTACATAATCTCTTGTGTTTAAGGTGTAGTACTGTTAATTAAAGTACAATGAGAAACTTCAGAAATGTATCCATTAGCCAGTAAAGGACTTTTCCTTAAATAGTTTACTTTTTGGTAAATAATCTGTTAACAACATTTGTCCACATAGCAATTTATTATTTTGCTTTTCCTTACACCATGGAAGGCAGTCATTCAACATATTGAGGCTACATTGTCAGAACAATTTAATCAATTCCAGTCCCCGTTTTATTTTGTAGTGATCTATTATATGGCTGTTCATTCTTTCTTTTTCTTTGGTCACCCATCCACACTCTGGGTAATTTGCAGTGGCCTTTTAACTTACTGGCCAGCACTTTATTGGGATATGAGAGAAATCAGAGCAATTATGGAAAATCTGTATGTTGCAATCAGAATGTACAATCTATGTGTCAACGTTGGATATCAGAATCGAACCTGAGTCGCTGGACAGTGCTGCATTTCAGCCCTGATTGTTATGTCTTGATTCATTACAGTGGATTTTATTTGTTTCTTAACAAAGATCTGGTTAAATTTTTAATGAGCTTTCTAAAGTTTGATGTAAAACTGGCTGAATTTTATTGAACAATAATATCACTTTTTAAATAATACATTTAATATTTATCTATAAATTATTAACTTGTGTGCAGTATGTTCTCTTGCTCTACAAAACTTGCACTTGTATTCCTCCCTGTAGCAGACTCATTGAACTCTGAATTTCTAAATGAGTGGTGCTATCCTGTGTAATTAGCAGGTCATCCTTGTCTTTAAATATGGCAGAATGACACTAGATTTAACCTTGTTTTAGGATTCTATTACCCAACAAGTTTCTTGAACTTCAGAGAACAAGCAAGTGTCATTTGGATGTTATTCAATAGTCAGTCTCGTGTTTGTTAGTGAACAGGAAGTCTTGAATGTTAGTGAACAGTACATCTCATTGCATATGTCAGTGAAGAGCAAGGCACATTGCATGAATTTAACTTTGGAATAGCAAGAGTGAGATCTGTGCAAGAGCAGGAATAATTGAAATCAGCAAATCCCCTTATGTTGGAGTTTCACTTGAGCCAATAAAAATGTGTGATTTAAACAGAGTGGCTGTTTTTTGGAGTGAGTAGAGTTAGAGTGGGGAAATGAGCCTTTATCTCAAGAAGCTTCGCCAGGGAGAGGCAGATGCTATTTTGGATTGGTGTATGTGTGGGGAGCCAGTGGAAGAGTCTAAGATCTGAGGCTTTGCCAAGAAGGCACAGGTGAATAGCAGAAAAAAACAGGTAAGTTTTTAAAAAAATATTTGTTATCTAAAAATATACCAAATTGGAACAAATTAAATGAAGTAGGGATGCAGGATCAGGTGATGGATGTGTTGTTGCAGTCAGTATGGTTCCTTTAAAGGGAAATCTTGCCTAAAAATCTATTGGAATTCTTGGAGGAAATAACAGTCATGATACACAATGGAGAGTCAGTGAATGTTGCTTACTTGGATTTTCAATCGTTTGACCAGGTGCTGCACATGAGGCTGCTAAACAAGATAAAGAGCCCATGGTATTATCGGAAAGTTACTAGCATGGACAGAGAATTGGCTGACTGGCGGGAGGTGTTATGTTACTTCTGTTTAAATGTATTGTGGGTGAAGAATCATATTCTGGAAGAATTGGAGAACTTTTATTTACACTAATAAACAAACATGTCTTAACCCAGCCACATGCTGGAACATTCTAGCAATCTTGCGCATACTCAATGCTCTGTCCAATCATGTACTGGCACATCAATGCACATGATATCGCCACAGGAGGAAGAAAGTGGGAATAAAGGGAGTCTTTTCTGGTTGGCTGCTGGTAATTGGTGATGTTCCATAAGAGTCAGTATTGGGTCTGCTACTTTTCACATGATATGTTGACGATCTGCATGATGGAATTGATGGCTTTGCAGCCAAGCTTGTGAACAATACAAATATAGATGTAGGGACAGACAATGTTCAGGATGCTGGGAGTCTGTAGAAGGATTTGGACAGATTAGGAGAATGTGTAAAGAAGTGGCTGATTGAATATAGGGAATTTTATGGTCATGCACTTTGGCAGAAGGAATAAGTCATAGATAAATTTTCAAAAGGGGAGCGAATACAGAAATCAGAGGTGCAAATGGACTTGGAAGTTCTAGTGTTAGATTGTCTAAAGGTTAACCTCCAAGGTTGAGTTTGTGGTAAGGCAAATGAAAAGTTAAGCATTCATTTTGGGAGGATTTGTTTTAAGAGCAAAGAAATAATGCAGAGGTTTATAAAGCTTTGGTCAATCTACACTTGGAGTATTGTGAAGAATTTTGGGCCCCTTGTCTAAGAAAGATTGTGCTGGCATTGGTGAGTGTCTAGAGGAGGTTCATGAGAGTGATCCTGGGAATGAACAGGTTAATGTTTTGGAGCTTTTGATGGCTCTGGGCATGTACTCACTGGGGTTTAGAATAATGAAGGTGGATCTCACTGATACCTACAAAATATTGAAAGGCATAGGTAGAGCGGATGTGGACAGGATATTTCCTATAGTGTTCATCTCTTATTAGTTTTGTTGTAGGAGCTTACTGAAGCAGTTTTGCTACTTTTGGTGATCTTATGATGTGCATTATCTTATTAGATACTGTGGGTTTACAGCTGCAGTAATGCCATCTTCCTGATGTAGCTCTTGTAGGAAGGAATGGAAAATATTTCACTATTGAGTCATTCAGCAATTATTTCAGAATAAAATCAGATCTGGACCATTTAAGAGGAAGATTAAGAGACATCCAATCACATATAATACAACTGAACTATGGAACTTGTTCTTCCACCTCAAGTAAACAAAGTCAGCAGATGAGTGCAACCAGTAGTTAATGCAGTCACAGCCAAAGAAGAGCCTATCCCCCAGGACACCATTAATGAGCTACTAAATGTCCAATATTTAGAGCTACTTCATGGTTTGCCATTGGAAGTAAATTAAAACATTCAATCATTATATATTGGCAGTCATTGCAATTGAGCACCTGAAAGATGGACAGGTGGTTCATGATCCCTTGGAAACCATCCCATGATAATTCTGATGGCAGAGTTAATTAAAATGGCAATCATAGCAATGAGCATTCAGGAATCAACGTTGAGACATCTTGCTGTAGGAATACAATTTGAATTTTAAGTAGAACACATGTTTCTGGCATTAAAAAAACTTGCTGGTAAAGTGGTGCATATTGAACGGAACTCTTACCTCTTTGTGTATTTATAGTCATAGAATACTACAGCATGGAAACAGACCCTGCAGCTCATCTAGTCCATGCTAAACTTATTTTGCCTAGTTCCATCTACCCACATTTGGACCATAGCCGTCCATGCCCCTCCCATTCATGTACTTATCCAAACATCTCTTAAATTTTTAAATTAAATGCAAATTCACCACTTCTGCTGGCCGCTTGTTTCACATTCTCACCGCCCTCTGAGTGAAGAAGTTCTCCCTCATGTTCGCCTTAAAACAGTTCATCTTTCACCCTTAACCGATGATCTATCGTTCGTCTCACCCAGCCTCAGTAGAAAAAAGTCTGCTTGCATTTGCCCTTCCTATACCCCTCATAATATTGTATACATTTATCAAATATTCCGTCATTCTCCTACCCACCAGAGAGTAAAGTCCTACCCTATTCTCTATAACTCAGGTTCTCAAGTAGTTGCAATACCCTAGTAAAACTTATCCATACTCTTTCGTTTTTATTGATACCTTTCCTCCAGAACTGCACACAACACTCCAATGTTGCCTCGCCAGCATATACAACTTCAACATAACATCTGAACTCCTATACTCAATACTTTGATTTATAAAAGCCAATACACCAAAAGCTCCCTTTACAACCCTATCTGCCTGTGACACCACTTTCAAGGAATTATGGATCCAGATCCCTCTGTTCAATTTCATCCTTAGTGCCCTACTAATCACTGTGTAAGTACTACCTTGGTTTTTTTCTCCTGAAGTGCAACACCTCACACTTGTCTGCGTTAAATTCCATCTGCCATTTTTCCAGCTGGCCCAGATTCCACTGCAAACTTTGATAGCCTTCCTCACTGACCACTACGTACACTAATCTTGATGTCTTCTGCAAATTTGCTGATCCAGTTTACCACACTATTATCCGGATCCAAATCCAGAATTCCTGAGGATATTGAGGTGAACAAGGTTCCCCCCCCCCACCCCCACCATTCTCTATTCTCACCAGTTTTTCCTGGAGCATCACTAGCTGCATCTTGTTTGGTATGGGAACTACGAGGCCCTACAAAGGATGTGCAGATTGCTGCGAGGATAATCAAGGTCTCTCTTCATATGGAGCTGACATACACCAGGAGCTCCATGTACAGAGGCCCTTAGCATTGCCAGTGACCTTTCCCATCTGTCCAAAGTCACTTTGACCCCTATCATCAGGCAGCTGAACTAGGACAAGGACTGATAGGATGGGGAGCAGCTTTTTCCCCCAGATTGGAGACTGCTGAGCTCCTGCCACCACCCAGGTCTCACCGCATATAAAGCGGCAGTGGTGCTATACTGTTTATTTTTTTACCTTGTCATGTAATACACTTTCTTATTTGTTAATTTAATTGCGGTATTATTATTCTGCGTAATGTGTGTGAGTTAAACGTACTCTGTTGTGCATCTTGGTCTGGAGGAATGTTGCTTTGTTTGGTGGTAGACATGTAAACGGTTGAAATGACAATAAAATTGAATTTATACTTGAGCTTGAACCATTGATGGTAACAAACAACAATAGACCCAGCACCGACCCCTGCATATTTCACTAGTTACAGGCCTCCAGTCAGAGAAGGTACCATCTACTATTCCTCTGCGGCTGCTCCTGTGAAATCAACACCAAATCCAGTTTACTACTTCATCCTGGATGCCAAGCGATGGAACTTTCTGGATCAGCCTCCCATGTGGGACTTTGTCAAAGACATGCAGGAATTAACACACTTCTTCATAGTATTGGAGTAACTAGTGTGATGCAGAGGAAAATTAATCATCAATATGACATGATTAATCTGCCTGAGTTACAAATGAAACATCATAAACACAAGATGACAGGGAAAATCATTACCCAGTTTTCAAAAGTCAGTTCAAGGTGTTACTCCTATCGGTGTATATTCCTTAAACAATAATATTAGCATCTTGATAGCTAAAAATGTTGGCTTGCTTTTGACATCTTGGGTTCAATTATTGCCCACTTTTGGGTATGGTCTGTGTGCCTAGCAAAATCAGAAGTCTATAGTAACCTGAAATGAATGGCAATGGAAAAACTAGTGTGCTTCCTAGTTACTGTGAAATTGACCAAAGTATAATCAGCCGGCTGGTGGTGCAATGGCATCAGCGCGGGACTCTGGAGCGAAGGCTCCCGAGTTCAAATCCAAGTCGAGCCACCTCTGAGCACGCTTTCCATCTGTGCTGGGTTGAGCGTCGATCTAGCCAATTGGCCTCGTAAGAAAAACAAGGGTCAAGTCAGGAACGTTCATACCTTGACTCGGTTAATCCGAAAGGAGACCGATCCTGGCACCACGTGCCAGACAAGAATAACTGACTGTCTGGTGCGACGTGCTAAAAAAAAAACCATGTATAATCTGAAGTCAGTATAAAGATAGCAATTGAAACCACAACTCTACCGGGGATGGCACAATGGCAGATGTGGTTATTGTTCTGCAGCTCTAATGACACGGGCACAATCCCAACCTCCAGCGCTATTGTGATCACAGATTTCTTCTGGATGCTCCAGTTTACTTCCATGTCCCAACTACATGGGTTGGCAGCTTAGTGGCTTACTGTCAGTGCCTCCAATGTGCTGGTGAGTTGTGCAATCTAAAGGGAGTTCATGGGAATGTGGGAGAATAAAATGGGGATTAGGGCAGGACTGGTGTAAATAGAGGCTTGTTAGTCAGCACAGACTGAGCAAGCCAAAGAGCCTGTTTCAATGCTGTATGACAGTGATAACAATAAATAAATAGTGCCTTCATTCTGCTATGTGCAATACTTTCTATGAGAGAACAAAAGCAAAAATGTGCTCCCCCACACCTGCTAGTGAATTGCTGCAACATTAAAGGTCAGTTATCAGAGTCTGACTGTTTTGGTTTTGAAATGAATTAATATTTTCTCCTGAAGTCATGCTGACTGCCTGTGTGTTCTTTTTGCCTTTCCTGTGTCTCCAACTTCGTTGTTCTTTAAACCTCTCAATAAAACATATAACCTCATCTTTCTTGGGATGCCAGTTTAAAACAACTTTAACTTATTCTCAAAACAAATAGGGCCTGCCTTTGCTTAATGATGCAATTGCCTCTCAGTGTTTTAGTTTCAGTAAGCAGCAATTGTGATTTCTAGTAACAGGTTGACCTACCTTTTAATGCACATTGTCATTTCCTAATCTATGAATAAGTGGAAACATTGTAATAAATTCTTACAACCTAATTTTGAATATTAAGGATAATCATTTTACTTTGCAAAATATATTGACTCAATCCAAAACCCCTCAAAGAGAAAAAAAGATATAAATCTTGAACTGTGATATTAGTGAAGGTGGGATACTAGTGAAGAAAGTGTACAATACAAAAAGGAGTCTAAGTGCAGGTTGAGTTCTTCTGTTGTAGCAGTATGAAAGTATTCCCTTTTAGTGGTGAAGGTTCGAGCCTGCAATACAACAGTGTTTTTTTTCTTGAAGATACAACAGGGCTACTGTCAGCTTACAGTATTGCTTTTTCCACAGAATCATTTGGCGAGGATTCATCAAATGGATCTTGCTTATCTGCAACAGCAGCTTGTGGCTGATGCCATTCAGAGATAAAGTATAAGAAGGGAAGATATAGGCACTTGACTCTGCAATCCGATGTTCACAGATGAAATGAGTTTTGGATATCTCTTTAATTATTATTAACTTGCAAATTATATAAACTTTTTCTATTTAGTAACTGCATGAAATCACATCACTACAAAAAATCATTAGTAGATGAAATTATTTTAAAAACACACATATGCCTCCTTCTTGAATCATTGCCAACATTTTGAATGTTGATAAAACTCAGGACTCCCACTATCACTTCTGTGTTACTCAAATATAATTGTGGGGCAAAATTGAGAAATGTTAATGAACTATGATAGGATGTGCATTCTATGGTTTTAACTGATTAAACACCAAATACAAAATCTATTTTCTATCAAATGCTATCATTATTGCCAATCATGCCTATTTACATTTTCATTTATTCTGTTTAAAAATCCCACATGTGGCATTCATAATACAATTTTTTTGTGAAATGATCCATTTGGTGATGTGACATGTTTTTATTTCAGTAAGAGACCAGAAGAGAATAAGAGCAGTTTGAAATGGAGGTGAATGGCAAAAGATGTTCATGATCACATGAAGAAAAAAAGACTATTAAATAAGTTTGAAATTACTTTAGTTGTTATTTTTTCAATTAAATTGTGCTATGTAAAGAATGAAAGTTGGAACATCATTTGAATGAAGATTTTTTGAACAACCAAACATACCCAATTTTACTGAATACTATTTTAAGAACAATAAGAAAAATCTTCCAGGTAGTTGTTCCAAAAAAAATTAAATCAAAGCAATACTACAGTGCCCTAGATATAGCATAATTGGGAAAATCTTAGAGTCTGAGCAAACTTTGCTCACCTGAGCTTCTGCCATCTAATGCTCTTTTTTCACAGTCACTGATCATAAAGATTGGCTTGGGAATCAGATTAAACGAGAGTAACAAACTTAAAGATGTGTCATCTGTCAACTGGTTGGCTGATCTGAAAACATAAATGAAAATTTTGATCCATCATGCCCTTTATTGATGCTGTGTTTTGTACTGGAGTAACCTTGGAAAGAATTGGTATAGTTACTTGAGTTGTAGACAAAATATGAAATGATGAACATGAAGAAAGAAGATTTACAGTCACAGGAATCTTGTTTAAAAATCAGATACAATTGTCAGTGATGGCCTCTGCTCAGCCCAATAAAGACACCATGAATGACCTCCAAATGTGCTATAAGATGTAGTGGCTGCTCTCTTTAATGGAGTGGAATTTCAAGACAAGGGTGAAAGATTCTGATTGGTTATCTGAAAATGATGGAATTTAAACTCCACAGCATGTTTGTGTTTTGTTTTAAATTTGTCCCAACTTTTTTACACGTTTAAATGGGATGGATGGAAAGAGCGTTTTTCCCTTGGCTGAGGAGTCTAGACCCAAGATGCACAATCTTTGACCATCATTTTGCTCTGAGGAGAATCTTCCTCACTCAGAGAATAATGAATCTTTGGAATTATCTACAGGGGGTGGTGTGAAGGCTCAGTCATTCATTTCACCTGAGTCAGAAATCAGTAGATATCTGGATATTAAAGGAATCAAGGGAGTGGGATGGTGCAGGAAAATGGAGTGAACAGAATATCCTTTCTGAATGATGAATGATGGAGCAGGCTCAAAGGGCCAAATTTCAAATACTTTTCCATAATTATGTTAGAAGCCAGACTTGTTGGGAGGAGAATTCTCCAGAAGAGGTAGTTGCCGAAGAGAAGGTAGTGTCACTAAATGAGTTTGAAGGAAGAGATAGGACTTTATGGAGAAGTGGTTTGATCACAAGATTGTAGGTGAGTAGTTGCTGGAGACCTTAGCTTTGTACATTTGCTGCATTTTTTGAAGTCTAAAGGATCCCACTCATCAAGTAGTAAAGATGAAAGAGGTATGATCTTGTTAATAAACTTAAGTGAGAGATCTGGCTCTCATTTACTGGGGTTAGTCACTTATCCACTCCTACCTTCATCCCTTAGTCCCAGCTCTCTTAAAACTGGAAGTGTGAAGTGAGAGTTTGAGACTTGATGATCACCTGATCTCAACTGACCTGTTTTTTTTTGAAGGTTGTGAAAGATGGACTGATGTTGTGGGTGAATATTGTTGGATGGCATGCTAGTGCAGCAGTTAGTACAGCTGCCTTCAGCTTAAAGGACCTAGGTTCAGTTTTAATTTGCGCACTGTAGGGTAGAGTTTACATGTTCTCTCAGTGACTGTATGGTCTTAACTGGATGCTTTAGTTTCTACCCACATCCCGAAGATGTGCGGGCAGGTTAACTAGTTACCGTAAATTATGCCTTATTGTGGCATAGTGGCCAAAGCAACAAAGAGAAATACTGATGAAGTTGTTCTGCTAGGAGCTGGCATGGATCCAAAGGGATGTGTTGCAATAAGTAATGAGGAACATATTGATTGGTTACCAATTTACCAAGCCCGTTTCAGCAACGAATGCATGGGTGTGTACTCATTGAGAAGGCCACAGTAACAATGGTAGCAGCATCTACAGTGATCAAAAATTAGCTTTCAACTAAAAGGTAAGCATATTGGGGTCCTGAAGTTTTGAAAAACTTTTTGTCAGAGGTGGATAAGAAGGTTGTTATATTGATGGTAAGTGTGAGTGATGGGCTCGGTGAGTAATTAATGAAACAACCAGGCTGGCATTAAATAAATGGATTGGAAAATGCAGCTGATTTATCTTCTCCAGTTCTCATGGAGGGACTGAGAAGATGGACAAGCCCAAGGCTGTGAAAGTGATTATGAATAAATCTCAAACTGCTTTAACAGTGAACAAATACAATTGTCATCTGAAGTCCATGGCCAGTCTTCGCTGCTGTAGAGTGGTGTTGCGTTTCAATCTGTAAGGAACAACAGCACATTCTAAACTTAAGTTATGTTCAGCTATGCTAGGAATTTGTAAGTGATTAGTTGTTTTTTTTTGTTTGGCCTTTTATCAGCTCAATACATAATCAATTGAAGCATGCTGTTGTTTTAATTTACCTTTTAGTTGGCACCAAACTCTCAACATTGGAATGAAGCTGAACTGTTACATTTGCCTTCAATTTTTTTCCCCTTTCATTAACTACCATTGATCTGGTGTACCTTTCCACAATTACTTATGAATAAACTTGTATGCCTTCTCAAAAGATTAGTTAATAGCCATGTGGATCTTTTATTATGTTACATTTTATTTAGAGATACAACATGGTAACAACCCCTTGTGGCCCAACAAGTCCACATCACCGTATTACATGCATGTAACCAATTAACCCGTTAACGCATATGTCTTTGGAATGTGGGCAGAAACCAGAGCACCTGGAGGAAACCCCTGCATTCATGGGGAGAATGTATAAACTTCTTACAGAGAGCAGTGGAATTGAAGCTGGGTCACTGGAGTGGTAATAGTGGTACACGAGCCACTACACTACTGAGTTGTCCTCTAATTTTTGTAATTCAAGTTTTGCACCAACACATTTCAAGTCTGAATATATCTGTATTTTGATTTTCTGTTGGTAAAAAGTTTGCTGTTTTCCAGGCTAATTTCATTCTTTTCTCTTGAAAGTGCTTTATAGTGCTGGAATTGGGCTTCATAAATGTTACATACCTCTGTTTTATGCATTTTACTCCTTATGAGTGGAGGTATTCGCTGGCAGTAGGGTATTCAGCTCACTCTGCTACCCTTACTCTTAACAGAAGGGATCACATTTACTAATTTTGACTTCAGCTGCCATTTAAACGTGCACTGTCCAGCAAGAAGCATTGACAATGTTGTGCACTTAACGTAGAAAACTTTACAGGCACTATGAGGGAGCTCATAAAAATGAATAAAAGAGCAGATGATAAGCCACAATTTCAGAATTGGGATATATAACTAAGCTTGGCCATGTCAAAATGCAGAAAATCAAAAGGAAGATGCTGGAAATGGGGTCACCAGAAGAGGGGAGTGTTATCATGGTGAGGGATACGGGGGGGGGGGGTTGGACAATAAGTATACTGTATATTGAGCCTTTCATCATCATTTTCATGGTGTGCCAAAATACATTATAGTTAAAATAAATTTGAATTGTAAATCCTGTTGCATTGTAGAAAAGCTTGTGCATAGTATGGTAATGATGACCTCCTTTAATGTTGAATGAGGGATAAAGGAGATGAGGAATTTCTTTAGCCCGAGAGTGGGGAATCTGTAGAATTCTTTGCCACAGATGGCTGTGGAGGTCAAGTCTTTACATACATATAAGGCAGAGGTTGTTTGGTCGGGACATGAAGGGATATGGGGAGAAGGTAGGAGATTAGGCCTGAGAGAGAAGATGGGATCAGCCATGATGAAATAGTGGAGCAGATAGGCCAAGTGGCCTAATTCTCCTCCTATATCTTATGGTCTGCATCCGAGGGTTCTAAAAGAGGTGGCTCAGGAAATTGCGGATGCATTGGTAATCATTTTCCAATGTTCCTTAGATTCAGGATCAGTTCCTGAAGATTGGAGAGTTAATGTTATCCCACTTTTCAAGAAGGGAGGGAAGGAGAAAACAGAGAACTATCGCCCTGTTAGCCTAACGTTAGTCGTGGGGAAGATGCTTGAGTCCATTATTAAGGACAAAATAGTGGCATATCTTGATAGCAGTAATAGGATTAGGCCGAGCCAGCATGGATTTACCAAGGGCAAATCATGCTTGACTAATCTGTTGGAGTTTTTTGAGGGTGTAACAAGGATGTTAGACGAGGGTAAGCCTAGATTTTCAGAAGGCATTCGATAAGGTGCCACATAGGAGATTGGTGAGTAAAATCAGAGCTCATGGCATTGGGGGCATAGATAGAAAACTGGTTGGCATATAGAAAGCAAAGGGTAGCAGTGAATGGGTGTTTCTCGGACTGGCTGGAAGTGACCAGTGGGTTACCACAGGGCTCTGTATTGGGACCACAGCTCTTTACGATTTATGTCAACGATTTAGATGAGGGCATTGAAAACTATATCAGCAAGTTTGCTGACGATACTAAACTGGGTGGCAGTGTGACATGCGAAGAGGATGTTAGGAGAATACAGGGAGACTTGGATAGGCTGGGTGAGTGGGCAGATACTTGGCAGATGTCATTCAATGTGAATAAATGTGAAGTTATCCACTTTGGAAGCAGGAACAAGAGGGCAGAGTATTGTCTGAACGGTGTAGAGTTAGGTAAGGGAGAAATGCAAAGAGACCTAGGAGTCCTAGTTCATCAGTCAATGAAGGTGAATGAGCAAGTGCAACAGGCAGTGAAGAGGGCAAATGGAATGTTGGCCTTTATTACAAGGGGAATTGAGTACAAGAGCAAGGATGTCCTTTTGCATTTGTACTGGGCCCTGGTGAGACCACACCTGGAATACAGTTTTGGTCTCCAGGTTTAAGGAAGGACATTCTGGCAATTGAGGAAGTGCAGCGTAGATTCACTAGGTTGATTCCTGGGATGGCAGGGCTGTCTTACGCAGAGAGATTGGAGAGATTGGGCTTGTACACACTGGAATTGAGGAGATTGAGAGGGGATCTGATTGAAACGTTTAAGATAATTAAAGGATTTGATAGGATTGAGGCAGGAAATATGTTCCAGATGTTGGGAGAGTCCAGTACCAGAGGGCATGGATTGAGAATAAGAGGTCAGTTATTTAAAACAGAGTTGAGGAAAAACTTCTTCTCCCAGAGAGTTGTGGAGGTGTGGAATGCACTGCCTCGGAAGACGGTGGAGGCCAATTCTCTGGATGCTTTCAAGAAGGAGCTAGATAGATATCTGATGGATAGGGGATTCAGGGGATATGGGGACAAGGCAGGGACTGGGTATTGATAGTGAATGATCAGCCATGATCTCAGAATGGCGGTGCAGACTCGAGGTGCCGAATGGTCTCCAAAAGAAACCTGAACACCAGATACCTTTTATTTAGCAGAACAATGCAACAAATAGCACATTTGTGTTTTTTAGTAGCAGAACACAAATGGACGAGAAGCTCTTCCTACTCCTCAATACATTATTAGCTAACTTTTTTCCAGGGACCTTACATCATGGATTTGAGATTATCAACTCCAAGGCAGAACTTTCATTCTGATCTTAGATCCAAGGGTTTCCAGTCAAGGGTCTCATCAGGAAAGTCCTTTCAGGCCCCAATAATTCAGATCAGATTAGATTAGATTCAACTTTATTATCATTGTGCCGAGTACAGATACAAAGCCAATGATTATCTTATTTTTTATCATATACTATTAGATTAATAGTATTATCTTGATGTTTATTTTACCTTTTATATGAATTATATGAATTATTATGGATATAAATATTTGAGATAATTCTCCTCTTGTTTATATATGTACTTTTTCTTTTCTTTAATTAATAAAAAGATTGATAAAGAAGATTTGCTTAATTCAGCACAAATAATAGATTACAGTGGTGACTTCTTGACTTATGGTGAAAAGTTGTATTTAATGGAAATTGGAGGTACCCTTAGGTTTTCAGTAAGGCATAAATGTGATTGGACTAAAATTTCAGAAAATATCCAGCAAAGTTCAAAAAAAATCAGCTCTACCATTAATCGGAAAGACCATTTTGAGCTGTTATTTACAGGTGGAATAGTTTTACAAATCAATTTAAATAAACATGATGTATAACAACCATGATATTTTACAACTTATTTTCCCTTAGTCCAAACAAATAAATCTTATGATTACTGTTACGTTTGAGGCAGTTGAGAACAAATATTAGCTCTTTGAAAGTCACACTACAATGGTTTACTTTAGAAATAGTATTAAGCTTAGTGGAATTGACATTCCATGTGATCTTGAACAGCTAAGTGAATTCAATATTTTAGCTGATATGTATGTATTTGGTAGGATTTGTAATGGCCAGTCTGATTTTGTTTTATTTTCACTCACAGGTTATAGTTAAAACAAGGGCAGAGTACCAGCCAAGTCAAAAGAAAAGCAAGCTTCAGGCACCGAAGATTGCTGAATTTACCATCAGCTTCACCGATGGGGTTTCAGAACGGTTCAAGGTAATCATAGTTGAAAGAACTGTATGAGTTTTTATTGCTGTTTTGATTGTACTTGATGGGTTTTTGTAAGTGAGGTGATCTTTTACTCTAATGAACAAGCTTCAATTAATAACCAAAATGTCCAGGCTAGCAAAAAAGACATATGACATAGCAGTTCATGAGAATGGCCCCAGGGATTTTGGTTTGTTGCTGGCAGCCTGGCACATGAATAGGGACAGAGGAGACTGGCACTGTAGTCATTAAAGTTTAGAAGAATTAGAGGAGATCTCAAGAGAAGTTACAAAATTCTGAAAGGGTTTTGTCAGGTTGGATACAGAGAACATATTTCTCCTGGCTGGGAGTCTAGGACCAGAAGGCAAAGTTTTGAAATAAGAGGTAAGACTGAGATGAGAAGTCATTTCTTCATTTGGACAATGGTGAGCTTTTGGAATACTTTATCCCAGAGGCTGCTTAAGATGAGTTAATGCTTACATTCAAAACACAAAATAATTGACACCTAGACATTAATCTGATCAAGGAAATAGTGGGAAAGTGCTGGAAAACAGCTTTTACTGACTTAGAAGATCAGTCTTGAAATTAATGAATGGCATGACAGTCAGTTTGCTATTTCTGCTTCTAATGATCTTATGAATATTCTAGTTTTCTCATTTCCTGGTGATTATCTTGCTGTTTTCATCTTTAGATTTCATTACTGCACTATTGACTGACCTTACTGACAATATTTGAAGAATGTATTTGATGGTAGCTTACAGGACCCCACTATTAGAAAGGAGGGAGAGAAGGCAGGGAATTGTAGACTACTTAGCTATAGAGAAATATAATCTATTATTAATAAAGTGGTAACAGGACATTTAGAAAATAATAATAGTTGGACTGTCAGCATGATTTTTTTTAGGAAAAACATTTTTGATAAACCTAGTGTAATGAGTTGCAAGTAATTGAAGTCAAGGTGGTGTGGTTGGACCTTTAAGCAGATATTTAAGGTGACACAGGGAGATGTATTATGCAAATTAGAACATGTGTGAACTGAAAAGCAGGAAACTAAATGCTGGAAGTCTGAAATAAATACAGAAAATGCACCCTACCATTCTTTATCTTCCTCACCAGGACAAATTTATCCCTAACATCCTCCAAGGGATTCCTAAACATCAACCACATGTCCATAGTACATTTCCCTGCAAAAACATCATCCCAATTCACACCCACAAGTTCTAGCCTTATAGCCTCATAATTTGATCTTCCCCAATTAAAAATTTTCCTGTCCTCTCTGATTCTATCCTTTTCCATGATAATGCTAAAGGCCAGGGAGTGGTGGTCACTGTCCCCAGATGCTCACCCACTGAGAGATCTGTGACTTGACCTGATTAATTACCTAATACTAGATCTAGTATGGCATTCCCCCTAGTCGGCCTGTCAACATACTGTGACAGGAATCCATCCTGGACACACTTAACAAACTCTGCCCCATCTAAACCATTGGAACTAATCAGGTGCCAATCAATATTAGGGAAGTTAAAGTCACCCATGATAACAACCCTGTTATTTTTGCTCCTTTCCAAAATCTGCCTCCCAATCTGCTCCTCAGTATCTCTGCTGCTACCAGGGGGCCTATAGAATACTACCAATAGAGTAACTGCTCCCTTCCTGTTCCTGACTTCTACCCATACAGACTCAAAAGAGGATCCTGCTACATTGCCCACCATTTCTGTAGCTGTAACAGTATCCCTGACCAGTAACGCCACCCCTCCTCCCCTTCGCCCCCCCCCATCCCTTTTAAAGCATTGAAATCCGGGAATATTGATAATCCATTTCTGCCCTGGTGCCATCCAAGTCCCTGTAATGGCCACTACATCATAATTCCATGTATGTATCCAAGCTCTCGGTTCATCACCTTTGTTCCTGATGCTTCTTGCATCAGATTGTGGAGCAAGATTTGTTCACTGTACTCCGGGTGCAGCCTTACTTGTTTTTTGAGTAGCAGTAGCAAAACTTCTTACCCAAGTATGTCAGGTATAAAAGCCCGAATTCCATCAGCCTTTTCCTTAATTTTCAAGTCTGTTCATGACCTTTGAATTGTTTTGGACTTCCTTTACTTCAGTATTTTCTCTATTTAGAAAGTACTCTATCTCCAGTAGATGCCTGCATTTGTCTACATTGAAATCTATGTGCCATAATTTTAACATTTTCCTTAATGTTAATTTGTAAAAATTTAATTCCTTCAGTGCTGCTTATAGAGACTGCTACCTTGCCTTATCAGCAAACCTGCAAACAATAAATATTTTGAATGGATATAGCCTCAACCGATTCTTGTGCAACACCACTGCTAATCTTGAGTACCTGCCCATTCTCCCTGTTCTTTGTCTTCTGCCACTCAGCAGGTTCCTAGCCAGACTAAAATCAGTAATTTACATTGCTCCATAACCTTCAGTTGTATTATATTCTTTTTAAAGGATGTTTGCAAATGGCTGCGGGAAATTTAAATAAAGAACATTTGTAGACAACTGCATACCCGCTACTTTCAAGAATTTGAATGCTGTTGGGTGTTTAGTTTCCAAATGGACTAAAAATATCAAAAGGAAGTCAAGAAAGAGACTATAAAGGATGAGTTACATTTTGCTGACACAAAACAGCTGCTACCAGTTGCTAGGTTACCTTAATCTGCTATCAACCATTGATGAGACCTGATTTGCTCAGACCTTACTTGTTCAGTCAAGTGGCCCTTTTCAGGAAACATTCTTATGGAGCACCCTGTGGCTAAATCACAGGCCTTGATCTCTTCATTCAATTAATGGGCAGTTGGGATGCAATTTCCTGACTAGCACTTCCTATGTTAGCTCTCTGCACATATGAATCAGCCCTGCATTTATAGTGATAATAATGAATTCTAGGAGCAGCCACTGTGGTGAAAGATGGCACAGTCTGCTCTGATCGGCAGGGCTCTACGTTGCTTGTGAAATAAATTGCAAGTGCTGGGTTTGCGAACATCTTCGGTGTCGGGGAGGCAGTGGGAAGTAAATTGTCATGTTCTCAAGTTCTGCATTCAGTGTTGGATATTTCATTGGTTTCTCACACCTTTTGAAAATTATAAATGCTCTGTTCAATATATGTTGGGTGGGAAGGGTTTGATCTTGCCTATCTTTTGAGATGGAAATGGTAATCAGTTCAATTGCCCATTTTACTTGTACACCAGAAAGCCACCCAAATTCTAGCTCTTCTACCTCAATAGAACATTGAGCACTGTCAGCTACAATGCTCATACAGCTTGACAAGGAGCAAATGATAGCAGCAATCACAGGCATCTGTACATTCTATTGAAAAATACTTGGTTTTGAAGCATTTATGCAGGCTTCATTCTACCAGTAATGTGCATGTATAACTTTGATAGAAATCTTAACTCCAGGTATGTTGACTTATGCAAGGAAAATTAATTTCCTTTATTCCTTTGGTTCTCTCTTCCCTATGCTTTGCAGTATACCAGTTGGTAGCCTTTCTTCAGGGGTCCAACAACAATTCACAAGACAAATTAAATTGAGTGTATTGACATGTGCGTGAGTGTGGTGAGGCCCTGATATAATGAAAAACATTTGCAGCAGCATTACAGGCACATAGTGACAGATAACAGAGAGTGTATAAATTATACAGGACAGTGAAGAGAGAGAAAAGTATGTAAAAACAAGAACTTAGTACAAAAAACAAAGAACTGTTCAGAGACAAGTCCACTCTTCTGGGTCAGCAGCTATTTTTATGGAAGGAAGGTTAGATAAGTCAATAATCAGAGTTACTAGCATGAAATATAGTCAAGGACAGATAAAAAGCTAAAAACAGTTGAATTCTGCCAGGAAAACATTGCTTTTAGAATTCTGTGTTTACCCCTCCCACTGCAATCTTAATTCCAGGTGTTTTCTTCTGGGTGACTGAAATGTTACCAGTTGGAAATGGTGGATAGAAAGAAAAGAATGATTTTTCACATCTCTTGCGTAAAGATCCTGTTGTGCTTCAGAATGACCTAATAACCAAATGAGATTTTCCTGTGGATTCTATAGGGACGAGTCATTTGTTAATTTGAAATTGAATTTGTGTACTTGTTTGGTCTATAACATTAATCAGCATCTGTTGGATACAGTATGCAGTCTTGAAAGTGCTCTGCTGTTGCTCTCCAAGTGATTCACATTGATGATCTTAGCTTAAATTTGCAATAACAATTATCTTAATGAAGGAACCGATTAAAACCTTCCATCCTATGTTTGAAAGGTCTGACATTTAATTACTGCATTCCAGTATTTTTCTCCCTGTTACCACTTCCATTATTAATTTTATTGCTGAGAACAAGAAAAATAGAGGCTAGCAGACACAATTCATGGCAATCTGATACTGTTGCAAAGTTGGCTTTAAAGACATCCCTTTAGTCACTGGGCATCATGCCAATATCTTACTGCACAGTGGTAAGGGTGAAATGAAAGTCACATCAATATTGTAAGTTTCTGAATTAACAGAATTCTCATCTGTGATATCTTGACTACTGTTGTTTCATTTACAAAGGCTCCAGTCTTGGTCATGCCTATTTTGAGACTAAGTCTCCAAGAGAAAGGTGATTTATAAGGAGTTGTGGATTCGGCTTGGCACACAGAACTTCGTATGGGTATTTGCACCATTCCCAGAGTGCTGGAGGATACATTTTCCCTGATTATTTAAAACAAACAAGACATGCTCTTTTGTTAGATGTTAGAACCAATTTAAGTCAATTGTTACATTTCAGATTCAGATTTATTTGTCACATACACATCAAAGCATACTGTGAGAGGTGTCATTTGTGTTAACAACGAGCCCATCCTAGGATGGTAGTCCACAAGTGTTGCCACACATTCTAGTAATGACGTAGTATGCCTACAATTTTTGACAGAACAACAGCAACAAAACAAACAACAGTGAACAAGCCCCACTTGCATCTCTGCCACCCACCTGTCCATTTACACACAGAGACTGGCCTCCAACCCCAGATTAGGCCACCTTTGGGCCTCCAGTCCTTGTCTGTGGATTCTCAGACTCACAGATGTTGAGTCTCGTACTTCTGACTACCCCAGGACTCGACAAACATGGATTTATCCTTCAGGCCTCAACTTCTGGACTCGAACGGATCTCTAAACTCGGTGACCTGGGCCCTCTTGACTCCTTCGGGTCTTTACTTTCAGTCTTTGACTTTTAGGCTTCTAGTTCTGGACTCAACTCTGTGATATGGGCTTTAAATTTCAGCTTTGCCCTCCAGAATTTAATGTTGACCTTTGGACTTCGATTTCCAGATTCGGACAGACCTCTGACCCTGTTGAAGGTGGGGGGAGCTAAATGGCGTCACTGGTCCTTGTGGTGAAAACCTGTACTCAGGATTTGCCACCCGTACATACCACTGACGTGGGACATGTCTCCATCCTGCCAACATGACTTCTAGGATCGCTGATGTTTGAATGCAAAGTATTTTAACCTGGACTCATTTACTGCGCCTGGCCTAACCCCTCATCGTCCCTAAACCTTAACTTAACCGCCAGGCCATTTACTCTCCCATTTTAATCAGTTGCAAAATCTGGGTATTGATAGCAAGGTCAGAATATATTGCCAATTCCTAATTAGCCTTTAGAAGATGGTGGTGGGCTGCTTGGACAGCAATAAGTGCTTCTGCAGAAGCTATTCCCATTTTGCTGCTGGATAGATAGTCCCAGTATTTAAGCCAGAAACTGTGAAGGACTAATGATACAGTTCCATGTCAGGATGGTGTATTATTTGGAGGGGAACCTATTTCCATGTCCCTGCTGTTCTTGTCCATTGTGGTAGAAATCTCTCTTACCAAGCTGGGATGATGACTGCACTCAGCCGGTTTTGGATAGCACATGGAATGAACTGAATTAGCTGAAGAATATCTTCTGTGATGATGGGGCTGTCAGGAAGCTGAACTGGTCTATTTGGCACTTCAACTTGATCATAGTTGTATATCATGGTTCTGAGCATGAACATGCAAACACAAAACATCATGCCCTCTGTTATTGTGTAGAAAGTATCCTGGTAATCAAAGATGTATGCCTATCGGCACCAACCAAATTACGGGAGAAAATCCAGGAATCTGAGATGCAAAGGGACTTGGGAGTCCCTGTGCAAAACACCCTAAAGGTTAACTTGCAGGTAGAGTTGGTGGTGAGGAAAGCAAATGCAATGTTAGCATTCAAGAGCAGGGATGTGATGCTGAGGCTTTATAAGGCACTGATGAGGCCTCACCTTGAGTATTGTGAACTGTTAAGGGTTCCTCATCAGAGAAAAGATATGCTAGCATTGGAGAGGGTTCAGAGGAGGTTCACAAGGACGATTCAGGGAATGAAAGGTTTATCATGCAAGGAATGTTTGATGGCTGTGGGTCTGTACTGTCTGGAATTTAAAGGATGAGGGGGATCACATTGAATCCTTTCGAATGTTGAATGACCTGGACAGAGTCCAGGATATTTACCATGGCGAGGGGTCTAGGACAAGAGGGCAAAGCCTCAGGATAGAGGGCATCCATTTAAACAGATGCAGAGTAATTTCTTTAGCCAGAGGGGTGGTGAATTTGTGGAATTTGTTGCTACGTGCAGCTGTGGAGGCCAGGTCAATGGGTGTATTGAAGGCAGAGATTGATAAGTTTTTTGTTGAATGTGGCATCAAAGGTTACAGGGAGAAGGCTGGGGGTGGGGCTGAGGAGGGGAAAAAAAGGATCAAATAGTAGAGCAGACTCGATAGGCCAATGACACACACAAAATACTAGTGGAATGCAGCAGGCCAGGCAGCATCTATAGGAAGAAGCACAGTCGATGTTTCGGGCCAAGACCTTTCATCAGGACTCAGAATTCCTCGTGTTTTTGTCGATAGGCCAATGGCCTAGTTCTGTTCCTATGTCTTATGGTCAGTGTAATCTTTTAGCTGGAGCAGAAATCTAGAAGGAGAGTGGGTGTTGTGTCAATACTAGGATGTTTGGTATGATTATGGGTGCAGCTAAAATTCTATCAAATTTCTCTTTAGGCCCCAAAGATAAATAGTGCTGCGTATTTTAAGTAGCAATAATGTCAGTGAGATCTAATGCCCAATATCTTGGTAATGTGTTGCTTCTAGGAATCCATCTAACTTCTGAATAAATGTTTGCAGTGAATCTGCTCTCATTCCATGAGCTGATAACTTGTGCCATAGTCGATGATCCTTGCAGAAAGAAAAGACATTTAACCTAGTCCACTGCTTGCTAATTTATGTGCAGTTCATTTGTTCCTCCTATCCTACTGGCATTCATTTCATTATTTTTAAGACCTTGTATCAGCCCAGTCAGTAGAGTTAAAAATTAACTGCAGAAGCCTGTCATGGTAACTGAGGGCTTTCAAACTGGATATCTATTCTTTATACTTTTCCTGAACCTCAGTATCACTCAGCACATGACAGAACTATAATTAGACCCTCTGCTCTAGGTGGGGATTAACTAAGCTGATGTAAGATAAAATACAGTTTTTTTCCCTTTAAATTGAATCATTCTTGCAGTATATCCTAGTACTCTATCTGCAGTTTCTAAAGCTTTGGAGAATTGATCATGATTCTTAAGAAAGTAATGTACCATACTGCCATTATCTTTTCCCCTGATCATGAGTCTAGGTTCATAAATCATAGAATAAAGCTGCTTGGTATAAGCTTTACACAAAAATTAGGTAACTGAGAAAATATGTCGGGCATGCTCTCATTTCCACTTCTGTGTCTGGAGCTCATAATAATGACAAATTCACCATGTGTAACATATACAGACAGTTTCCAAATGTTTTCATCTGGACATTGACGAGATGGGGAAAGCCAATAATTGTAATATTGATCCTTGTGGAACTCCACTAAGGACTGCAACACACATAAAAGGAACTCAGCAGGCCAGGTAGCATCTATGGAAAAGAGAACAGTCGATGTTTTGGACCAAGTCCCTTCATCAAGGCTGTAAAAAAAAGAGATGTTAAAGCAAGAAGGTGGCTGGAGGGGAGGAAGAATATCAAAGTGGTAAAGTGGTAAAACTGGGAGAGGGGGAAGCGTGAAGTAAGGAACTGGGAAGCTGATGGGTGAAAGAGATAAAGGGCTTGAGAAAGGGGAATCAGATCAAAGAAGGTAGAAGAGCGTGGAAGAAAGGGAATCGGAGGAGCATCAGAGGGAGGTGATGGACAGTTAGGGAGATGGTGTGAGAGATGGAAATGGGAATGTTGTAGGGGGAGCAATTACTGGACGTTTGAGAAAGTTTGTCTTCCACTAATGATTAACTTCTATTAATAACAATATATTTACTACACAATTGGAAACAATATTATTAGGAACAGTAATGTTACTATAGATGAGGTTATGAATCAGAAGGAACAAAGATAATACAATAATCACGAAGGACTTTAATCTAACTATAGATGGGAGAAACCAAATTACCAAGTTAGTGTTAAGGATAAATTCAGGAAGTGTATGAAGAATAATTTTCTAGATCAATGTATTTAGGAAGCAATGAGAGAATAAGCTACTTTAAATCTGGCATTGTGGAATGAGAAGGGGTTAATTAACGATTCAGTATTTATGGAAGTTTAGGGAAGAATGATTATAATATATAAACAAATATATATAATATATGAAAGTGATTTAGTTCAATTAGAAGTTGGAGTCTTAGGTCTGAGTGAAGCACATTATAAAGGTAAACTCTACAAGTGGACTGGGAAATTGTACTGAATGGTTTTGTAGTAAAAGGAGCAGAAGTGGAATTCAAAAGTGGGTTGATAAGAAACATACAAATAGACTAAGAGGTTATATGATTACGTAAAAAGGAAAAAAAAGTCAGCAAAATTTTTTGTGGGCCCCTTAATGAGAGCTGAGAAAATTATAGTGGAGAATAAGGAAACAGTAAAGAAGTTAATCAAGTCTTTTGTGTCTGTCTGCATGGAAGAAGACAGAGGCTGATCTCAGTCTTAAAATAATGGTTGGTCAAAAAGTTAAGGAAAAATTGAGGGTAGCCAGTCTTAGCATCTTGAGAAAATAGTGGAACATCAGCTATTAGATATTAAGATTATCTAAACAAAAGTCGGAAAAGTGGCACTGAGATAAAAGATTACTTTGATCTTATCGAATGGTGGAGCAGGCAATAAGAGGACAATTGGCCTACTTCTGCTTCTATTTCTTGTGCTCTGTACAATTCCCTTGCTGATTTTTTTTTAATTACCCTCAATTGACTTTGATACGAGGCCTACTTCTTTCTATTGATTTTTTTATTTAGAAAAATAATTCGTTTAGCCTTTAGGTTTGTTCTGACCTCATTATTCAACATCTTATCATGGGCCCTGCTAGTTTTCTCCATGTTCTTGTAGGCTTTTAAATTCTGTGTTCCCTGAGGAAGTCTTTATAGTTTACCCTTTTCTTCTAGTGTAATTTTATAGTGTTGTCTGTTTGTTGACACTCAAGATTTTATCTGTTATTCTCATAGTGGCTCTATTCATTTGAGTTGATTGGTAAATGTGTAAATGATACATAAAGACAAATGATTTATCATTCACCAAGACAGAAGATGACGCTGATGAGGACAACCTACCATTGTGTTCATTCAGGGTTCCTTTAGCCCATCTATTGCTATTTCTAACTAATTCTTAAATGATTCAATATTTTTATATTTTGCATTTGTTAATTTGGTCCAAACTGTACTTCCTTTGGTCCTCTTTTGGAGCTGCTGCTTTATTGAATCGGCTTTATTTCTTACATCCTTACATAAGGATGTTATGTCTCTGACTAAATGTGCACTGTGCAATCATAGTAACTTATAACAAATAGAACAGCCAATGTAATATAGAGTGCACTCAAATCAGTGTGAGTACATCAGTCTGATGGCCTGGTGGAAGAAACTGACCTGGAGCCCATTGGTCCTGGCTTTTATGCTGTGGTACCGTTTACTGGATGGTAGCAGCTGGAATAGATTGTGGTTGGGATGACTCAGGTCCCCAATAATTCTGTGGGCCCTTTTTACACACCCGTCTTTGTAAATGTCCTGAATCATGGGAAGTTCACAACTACAGTTGCATTGGGCTGTCCGCACCACTCTCTCCAAAGTTCTGCGATTAAGGGAGGTACAGTTCCCATTTCAGGCAGTGATGCAGCCAGTCAGGATGCTCTTAATTGTGCCCCTGTAGAAAGTTCTTAGGATTTGAGGGCCCATACCAAACTTCCTCAACCATCTGAGGTGAAAGAGGGGCTTGTTGTGCCTTTTTCACCACACAGCTGGTGTGTACAGACCACATGAGGTCATCAGTGATGTTTATGCCGAGGAACTTGAAGCTGTTAACCCCTGATCCATTGATGTCAATGGGGTTAACCCATCTCTATTCCTCCTGTAATCCACAATCTGCTCCTTTGTTTTAGCGACATTGAGGGAGAGGTTGTTTTCTTGACACCACTGTGTCAGAGAGATGACTTCTTCCCTGTAGGCCACCTTGTTATTGTTTGAGATAAGGCCGTTTGATGTAGTGTTGTTGGCAAATTTAATTAGCAGATTAGAGCTGTGGATGGGAATGCAGTCATGGATATACAGGGAGTAAAGGAGGGGACAGTACACAGCCCTGAAGGGCTCCTGTATTGAGAGACAGACGGTTGGAGGTGGGCTCCCATACCAGGTAGTTATGGCGATCTGACAGGAAGTTCAGGATCCAGCTGCACAACGCAGGGTCAAGGCCGAGGTCTCTGAGCTTCTTGTTGAGCCTGGTTGGAACTACAGTGTTGAATGCTGTACTGTAGTCCAAGAACAACATTCTCACATAAGCATGTGTAGGGATGGTATGTAGAGCAGTGGCTATTGTGTCATCTGTCGATTGGTTGTGTTGGTAGGCTAATTGTAGGAGGTCCAGTTTGGGTGGTAGTAAGCTGTAGATGTAATCATTGACCAGCCTCTCAAAGCATTTGCTTATTATTGATGTGAGTGCAACAGGATGCCAGTTGTTCAGGCATGTTGGCATGTAACCTTGGTTTTTTTTGGTACAGGAACAATGGTGGATAATTTGATGTAGGAGGGCACTTGACACTGGGAGAGGGAGAGGTTAAAAATGTCTGTAAACACACCTGCTAGTTCTGCTGTGCACAACCTAAGTACTCGCCCTGGGATGCTTCCGATTCTGCAGCCTTGCAATTGTCCACTCGTTGGAAGCATCTGAGTACCTCAGCCTCAGAGATGACCAGGTTTTCCTCGAACTGAGCATAGAAGTGATTGAGCTCACCTGGGAGAGAAACCACAATGTTGGCGGCACCACAACATTTGGTTTTGCAATGGTGTGCAGCCCTCGCCACAAGTCATGTGTGCTATTCATTGTGAATCTTGACTCAATCTTGTCCCTATATTGTTGTTTCGCAGCCTTGATAGCTTTGCGCAGATTATAGCTGCTTTTCTTGAGCTCTAGTTGACCGCCAGCGATGCAAGCTCGATGTTGTGATGTAAGTGTTGCTCGCGCAGAACTATTGATCCAGGGTTTCTGGTTCAGGAAGATCCTGACCAGCTTCTGGGGGACAATGTTGTTGATGCACTTCTGGATGAAGTGTGTCAGTAAAATGAATCACCAGCCTTGCCACTGAAAACTATTATAAATGCAAGGGATTCTGCATATGCTGGAAATCTGGAAAACTTGTTTTTCTTGTACTCTACAACCACGTTATCAGATTTTGCCATTTTGCTTGGTACAACCAAATGTTCTAAGAATCTTGCATGCTTCCCAAAATACAGGGAATAAAATAAAGTGCAGTACCCAATGAGAGGGCAGTTATACTCACTGTAGTAACTTTCTAAGCTAATATTCAATTTTTGTTTGTGATCTAAGTTAAAAGAGAGAATATGTTACAGGGAAGTAAATGTGTAATGAAGCTGTTCTTTGATGGGCTGAATGTGTACTTCTTGAAGGACTAAATTGGTAAATTGGTTTATTATTGTCACATGCACAGTACAATGAAAATCTCTGGCATACTGTCCATACAGATCAATTCATTACCACAGTGCTTTGAGGTAGTACAAAATCAAGTAATAGCTAAGTTCAAATTAAATTTAGTATCCAAATACATATGTCTAATTATGTACAACCCCGAGATTTGTTTTCTTGTGGGCATGCTCAATTAATCCGGAGTGCAGAACCAAGTGTTACAGTCCAGAGTAAATGCAGCAAAAGCTGCAGGTTCAGTACGAAATAGATTCTGAGGTCAAGAGTCCACCTTATTATCAGAATCAGAATCCGGTTTATTATCACTGGCATGTGATGTGAAATTTGTTAACTTAGCAGCAGCAGTTCAATGCAGTACATAATCTAGCAGAGAGAAAAATTAATAATAAATAAAATAAAACATAATCAATAAACAAGTAAATCAATTATGTATATTGAATAGATTTTTTAAAATGTGCAAAAACAGAAATACTGTATATTTTTTTAAAAAAGTGAGACAGTATCCAAAGCTTCAGTGGCCATTTAGGAATCAGATGGCAGAGGGGAAGAAGCTGTTCCTGAATCACTGAGTGTGTGCCTTCAGGTTTCTGTACCTCCTACCTGATGGTAACAGTGAAAAAAGGGCATGCCTTGGTGCTGGAGGTCTTTAATAATGAACGTTGCCGTTCTGAGACACTGCTCCCTGAAGATGTCCTGGGTACTTTGTAGGCTAGTGCCCAAGATGGAGCTGACTAGATTTACAACCCTTTGCAGCTTCTTTTGGTCTTGTGCAGTAGCCACTCCATACCAGACAGTAATGCAGCCTGTCAGAATGCTCTCCACGGTACAACTATAGAAGTTTTTGAGTGTATTTGTTGACATGCCAAATCTCTTCAAACTCCTAATAAACTATGGCTGCTGTCTTGCCTTCTTTATGACTTAATATGTTGGAACCAGGTTAGATCTTCAGAGATCATGACACCCAGGGACTTGAAGCTGCTCGCTCTCGCCACTTCTGATCCCTCTGTGAGGATTGGTATGTGTTCCTTCGTCTTACCCTTCCTGAAGTTCGCAATCAGCTCTTTCATCTTACTGACATTGAGTGCCAGGTTGTTGCTGCAGCACCATTCCACTAGTTGACATACCTCACTCCTGTACACCCTCTCATCACTACCTGAGTTTCTACCAACAATGGTTGTATTGTCAGCAAATTTGTAGATGGTATTTGAGCTATGCCTAGCCACAGTCATGTGTATACCGAGAGTAGAGCAATGGGCTAAGCTCACACCCCCGAGGTGCGCCATTGAGGAGAATATGTTATCACCAATCCACATAGACTATGGTCTTCCAGTTAGGAAGTCGAAGATCCAATTACAGAGGGAGGTACAGAGGGAATATCAAATGGAATATGCTTTAACTGCAAGAATAATTGAAAGGAATTCTGTCCATGGGCTCTTTATTTAGTGGATTTGGTAGGCAGGTTCTTTTGTTCAACGTCCATAAGGCAATTATCAAATTAATAGCTTGTTGAGAGATGGTCGGTATCAAGACTGCTGCAAAGCAACTTGACTACTGCTGTCACACTGACTGGCAACAAACTAGACTTTGCTTAGTATAAAATAGTGTTTTTCAGCAATGGTTATCTATCAGAGATGTGATATTTTGACAAATATTGTTTCATGTGTTAATACTTCACAGGTAAAACATTAAGTATGATAATTAACCACTCACATTGGTAATGAACCATTTCTTGCCTTCACTCCTTTCTTACTGGTACTTTATCAATACCATCACAATTAGTTGTACTTTGTATTTACCCTTTCATTGCATATAACTGAAAATACACCACTGGGAAGCATAGTTCTGCCTGTAGCTAATGAATTACAGCTGACATATCTTTGGATTGTGGGAAGAAGCTGGAACAGCCAGGGGAAGCCTGTTTGGTCATAAATAATGTGCAAATTCCACTAAGATGCCACAGAGATATGAATTGAATGTGGTTTACTGGAGCTGTGAGAGCTGCATTACCTGTAACACCATTGTGCAGCCTAAATATCATCAATTTCCTGTGTTATTTATATGGCTTTTATTAAATTACTAGATAGTTTCAGTTTTATTAATCCAATCATATAATGCCGTGACCAAGAAAGCCTACCAATGCCTCTGATTCCTCAGGATACTAAAGAAATTTGGTGTGTCTCTGTTGACCCCTACCATGAAAAGCATCCGATGTGGATGCATCATAATGTGGTATGGAAAGTGCTCTGCCACGACTGCAAGAAACTGCAGAGAGTTGTGGACACAGCTCAGCAACTCCTGGAGACTGTCCTCTCTTGCTCTATAATTCTCACTGCCTCAATAAAGTAGCCAGTATAATCAAAGACCTCAACCACCCTCAACATTCTCTCTTCTCCCCTCTCCACTGGCAGAAAATACAAAGGCCTGAAAGCTCCTATCCCACTGTTACAGACTGTTGAATCCTTCCCTAGTACCATAACATCGACTCTTGATCTATCTACCTTGTTATGAACTTGCACATTTTTTGTTTACCTGCACTTTCTCTGCAGCTGTAACATTTTGTTCTGCATTCTGCTGTTGTTTCAGCTTGTACTGCCTCGATGCACTGTGTGAATTGATCTGTATGAACAGTATACAAGACAAGCTTTTCACTGTACTTGGGACAATAAAACTCCAATTCCAAAAGGCGTTTGTTGCATCATCATATTGATAAGATTCTATTCTGAGGTAGTGGAATCCATTGCAACATATTCAGTCTGAGATTTGCCATGACAATGGAATCCACTCTACCAGAGCACATCTATTCATTTCACTTCTTAGATACAGAGAGCACATTCTGATATCAGAAAGTGCTTTGCCTGAAAATGGAAGTAGGGGAAATAATTGCACATAATGTTTCAAAAGACTTAAGTCATGCATTAAAAGGATTTTGAAGTGTTTGCGCACATTACTGGCAGACATTCTCTTCATGAAGAAATTGAATATCACACTCCCCGTTGCAATTCACCCTAATGCACAGTATATTTTTCATTCTAGTTTGCACAATTGGCAAGATTGTAATATGGATATCTGAATTGTCAACAGAAATTGGATCGGAAGGTAACAAAGGGGAGGAGGTGTGCATTGTATAGGTTGTTGAAACCCAGCTGTAAATTAGAGAAACTGCACTGGAATATCAGAATCTAGACTTATAATCACTGTCCTGTGTCAAGAAATATAATATGCTGTATGCTGAAGTTATTTTGTGTGACTCCAGCAACCCCTATTGCAGGATTAGGAAGTTAAAGGTCGCAGCAACTCTGCACGAGATACTCTTGATTGAGACCTTATTGTGTAATTCCATAGCTTTTCTGGCTGGCAATGGAGAGTGCCTTAAACATCATTAACCTTTTTCCCAATGAGCAATATGCAAATGAAACAACATGTGGGTTCATGCAGTAGCTGCTCTCTAAGTTAGCTTCTACTTTTAAATTGGAAAAAGCAAGATTTAAAAAAAAATTGCTGTCTCCCAGTATGGTGGTATGGCATTAGCGTCAAATGTAGTTTGCCAAAATTGGGTGAAATCCAGACCCTAGGCAGTTATGCTGAAAGCTTGAAACTGATGCTTCCTTTAATTTAAGTTGTATTGTGGGAGACAGTTGTATTTTTTACTGGATATTGTTACGAATGTGCCACAGCTCTGAGGGGCCAAAGGGTGCGGGGTAGCCCCCTCCTTTTTGAGAATCGCAAGATCACTATTGAGTCAGTTCAGGAGACCCAGGAAATGAGAGAAAGACATGCAGAATCCACGAAGAGTTTGGAATGTGTTCTGGCCTCTGAAAGGCGGAATCATTGACACCTGCTATTGTCTCTTGGAGAAGGGATTGTGTATTGAATACTGTATGATGCATCGAAGCCCCCAGGCAATGAACCGAGGGGGAGGTTGGTGGAGGGATTGCATCATCCCAACCTGATTGACATCTGAGACCCTGTGAGTCAGGATAAAAGAGGGTCCGTGGGAACAGCCCCTCAGATGCACCAGAAGAAACGCTAGCGATCCCATAATAGCAAAAGCCGGTGGGAAGGCCACGTGCGTCCTTTTCCATTTGCCCTGGAATCGGTGTGCCTTTAAAATGGAAGAACGGTTTTTAGCTAACAACGGGGAAATCAACTCACAACGACTCTAAGGATTGACATCATAAAAGGAATAGGCAAGTTTTAACCTGTCTTTTACTCCAACCAAAAAGCTGCAGCTTGAATGAACTAAAGTGACTTTTATATTTCCATTGGACAATACATTATCCCCTAGACAACGATAGAGCTATTCCTTATCGATTATTATTATACCCGCGCTTTTAGATTTAGTATTGACAACGTATATTATCTGTATGTTTGCATTGATATTATTTTTGTGTATTTTTATCAAAAAATACTGTTAAAAATAGTACCATCAGACTTCAATGGACCTCTCTATCTTTGCTGGTAAGTGACCCAGTTATGGGGTATGTAACAATATACTTCCAAAAGCTCAAATAAATCTGCTGTGATTGTGGATTTATTAATAAATTTGAATATCTACTGCAATTTCAAACTGTATGGTGATTATGTGATCCGAAAGCAGAAAATTGCAGCTAATATGATGAGACTTATCCTCAGTATGAATGAGTAAGATGATACAGTACTGCAAGTGCTGCACGATGTTTAATTGCTTTACAGAATTATTGAGTGAATTGATCATCAGCCGGCAGTAATGGTAAATCAAAATGTAAACAAGAAAATTAAGATGTATACGTAGAAGGCACACTGAACACAATAACAGAATAAGTGAACTCAGTGGAAGCAATCATTATTTTCTATAATGGATTTTCAATGACCCCCCCCCCCCCCCCAGCGTGCCAGCTGGAATCAGTTGCAGTCAGGCAGCATGTGTGACATTGCTGGATTAATCAGGGTGATCTTGGCTGAGACAGAAACCCAGCTGTGGCAGACCCTGGAGTCAGACAGCAGTGCATATGGTCTGAATCACATATCATCAAGCAGACAATATTTCGCTGTGCCTCACGGGGACTCTTTTTATAATATCCAGGATCAGACTACTGCCTTTTCAGTTATAGGATGCATGTTTATCACAAACTTTTAAATGTACTTTAGATAACAGGAAGCACTGAACATATGTTTTTGTTGTGTTCCAGGATAAGGTAGAATGACTTCATAATTAAAGGGTTGGGAGGGGGGGGGATGCGGTGAGGCCCAGTGAGGACAGTTTCTGGGGTATGATGGTGAACTGAATTCTGTAAACAGCAACCTGGCACGTGAGACTATTGTTCAGGTGGAACGGGACAGAGTGGAGCAGAGACTATAACATTGTCAGTGGATTGATTTGAGCAATAAGTGGGCTGGAAATGGTCCGATGTAGCCGGGATAAAGGTTTTAATGGATTCCGTGACCAACCACTCAAAGCATTTCAAATTGGTTGATGTTAATGCCACTGGACGATAAGCCATTTAGGCAGTTTACTGTTGTCTTCTTTGGCATTGGAATGGTGGTTGCTGCATTGAAAACAGAGGGGACAGTGGACTATGCCAGAGAGATGTTGAATATATCTGTCAGGACCGCACAGTCTTTCAGAATCCAACCTAGTATGTTATCAGGCTACACAGTGTGTTGTCCTGACCAGGGTCTTCCTAACCTCAGCTTCAGCAGATGGACTGTCTGCTCCCCTGGGGGAGAGGGGGCCTTCCTTGCCAGCACTTTGTTTTGTATGTCACGCTAGGTGTAAAAGAGATTTAGCTTGTTGGGGAGGGAGGTGTTCTGTTCACTGATGGCCAGTGTAGACTTGTGGTCCGTAATCCTCTAAATTCCTTGCCACAAGCACTTCGTGTCTCTGGTATCACAGAGATGGTTGTATATTCTCTGAGTTTGCTCCTGTTTCATGGAAAGCACAGTTCTTGCTTCCCTAAATGCCTTCACATCCCCCATCTAAGGGCATTGTTATGATTCCTCAGCCATGCCTGGACCTCTGCAGTAAGACATGGCTTCTGATTTGCCCTCATAGGGATGTGTTTCGTGTTGGTAACATCCTCAGTACACTTCTCTGTGTAGCTGGTCACAGCAGTCACACATTCCCCGACGTTAACATGGTTGCCATAGGTAGCAGCCTCCCTGAACATTCTCCAGTTTGTGTTTTCAAAGCAGTCCTACAATGCTGAGATTGCCCCCTCAGGCCAGGTTTTCACCACCTTTAGAGCTGGTTTGGCTCCTTTAATCAGTGGTTTGTATGCTGGAATTAGCATAGTTGGATAAGTATTCTGAGAGCCCAACGTAGGGTCAGGGAACTGCTTTATATGCAGCTGGCATGTTAGTATATACCAGGTCTATGTATTTTCACCTCTGGTAGCAAAACTAACATGCAGGTGTAATTTAGACAGGACTGTGTTGAGGTTCACATGGTTAAAGTCACTAGTAACAATGAAGATACTGTTACACCTGTGCCCCCCCCCTCCTTTTTGAGAATCGCAAGATCGCTATTAAGTCAGGTCAGGAGACCCAGGAAATGAGAGAGAGACGTTTGGAATGTCCTGGCCTCCGCGATACAAAGCCACGGAACAGGTCATTGTCTCTTGGAGACGGAATTGTGCATTGAATACTGTACTTCATGGAAGCCCTCAGGCAACGTGGGCTGGTTGGGGGACGGCATCGTTCCACCCTGAGTGACATCTGAGACCCTGTGAGTCAGGATAAAAGAGGGTCTGGGGAAAAGCCCTTGACACGCACCAGGAGAAACGCTAGAAGTTCCGTGACGGCGTTTAATAGCGATAGCCGCTGGAGGGCCCATGTGTGTCCTTTCCCGTTGCCCCCGGATTGAGGCCCTACCACGGAAGGCAGCTTAGCTAAAGGAGAAATCAGCCCCAACGACTCTCGAAGGATCGACATCATAAAAGGAATGGGCAAGTTTTAATCCGTCTCTCTCTCCAACCAAAAGCTGCAGCTTGAATGAACAAAAGTGACTTTTATATTTCCATCAGACAATACATTATCGCCTAGACAACGATAGAGCTATTTCTTGTTGATTATTATTATACCTGCGCTTTTGGATTTAGTATTGACGACGTATATTATATGTATGTTTGCATTGATATTATTTTTGTGTATTTTTATCAATAAATACCATTAAAAATAGTACTATCAGACTTCAACGGACCTCTCTATCTTTGCTGGTAAGTGACCCAGTTACGGGGTACGTAACAATACCATCAGGGTGAAAGTCACTGATGGTGCTGTAGATCTCATGCAGAACCTCACGGGCATTAGCAGTGGTAGGGGGGAGGGGGTGGATATATACAGCTACCAACACAATTATGGGGAACTCACTCTGTACTAAAGTGAACTCAATCATTGGTGAACAGTGGAATGCTAATGCTAAGGCATCCATACACCAGTGAGATCGCCTGGAATCCGCATGCCGAAACCCTCCAGCTGGATGGTTTCCTGAAGCCATGTTTCTGTGAGAATGAGTGTGCATTTGTTCTTCATCTCTTGCTATTTCAATCTCAGGCGCAGGATGTCCAGTTTATTTTCAAGTGAGCTGGGCATCGAACTGATCCTCTCCCGGATCCCAGTGCAATCCCCTCCCTTTGCTTTCTTGCACTCTGCTTTCAACATTGTCTCGTGATGCTTCCCTGGATGTGCAGCTAGGGTTGTGAGGATCTGGAGAGGTGTACTATCCAGTAATGAAGGAAGGAAGGGGCTGTTTGTGGCCATCTAAATGGTATGAGCAAAAGTTGCACGGAGTACCAAATGGTGCCAAACTTCTAGATATAGTGTATGGAGCAAAGCAAGGCAGTAAAATAGAAAGACTATTACTTCATTTGGAACATCCCCACCACACATTCTCTACATCTTCCTTAATCAAAGAAGCAGAAAATGTATTACACATTGGCAGATGTTCCATTTGTAAACAAATCATAAACAAGAGAGATTGAAGGAGACAGCTCAACCATATGGTAAAATGTTGTAGATGAAGTTCTCCCTAGACAGAGTACAACTTATAAGCTGAAAAATTTGGAATGTATGGACACTGAGCACTTGTGTGTTACAAAACATCCTCAACGAGGAAGCTTGAAAGCCTTGCTTTTGTGATCAGCATCATTGTGAACCTATCTCAGTAGCCAAATCTGCCCATATGCTTGCAGGAATTATGAAATTTGTTGGAACTTCAAGGGTTGTAAAGCTGTAACATTTTGACCTAATGTTTCTTGAGTGTCAGTTTATGATCTGACTAGCCCATTTCCACCCCTGAAGGCAGGGAAAATAATAATTTGAAATTCCAGAAGTGTTCTGTACAGGCTTGATACTGGAGTGCCACTTGTTCTATACCTAAGCTGCACAAATTATGATTTTTTTCTACTTTCATATTTTGCCCGTTTTCTACTTGGTTTCTGGAAAGTGATAATGAGAAGGCATGAATTAATGTCAAACAATGGACACATATATGAAGGGAAATGGTTGTTTGTAGTACCAATTTATTTTTTTTTTGGAGGTGGCTCTCTTTCATGCAATTGTGAGGTGGGTGGGCTGGTGGAATATCAGTGAAACTCAGAATAGTGAGAACATACTCAGCAGTACAGTGCTTTGATGTTGGTGCAATGCCCTCTGGAGCCAAATGAGATTTTCAATATGGTTTGCATGGAATTATCATGCAGAAGAAATTTTGTAACTAGTCCAAGGTGTGAATAGGTTTACAGGGATAATTACAAGGATAATTCATGGTGGAATCAGGTTATGTTGCCTGCTCCATGGGGCAGCATAAACTTGATGGGCTGAACCTCCTCCTTTATCATAAGGAATTATGGAAACCTCAGGAGAGAAATCAGCAAAAGCAAAACATCATGAGGATCATACATAGGTATTCCTTTACATTTTACCCCACTGTTTCCAAAGTGTGATCAACATAATTTAAATTCACCTTAAGTCTTTTCCTAGCTGTTTGAAACAGCTTCCTCTTACCTATTCACATTAATGATGCCATGCACTTGACCAAACTGTGACCAAACTGTGGTACTGTGGTTCGCGAAGCCATTCTTGAAGGGGGAGTGAAGAGAAATATGATTGCAATTTCGCATAGTATAGTCAAAGGTATCGTCATAATTCTCTGTTGCAAGGATCGTAAGTCCTGAGAGCTGTGTTGACTGTCTGGTGCTGGATTTGGGACATCTCATCTTCAGAGAAATTTGGAGTGGAAGGGAAAGACCAGTTGTCGTTGTCCAGATTGAAATGACGACGTTAGAAGAACAAGGAAGGAGGTTCTTTTGAGGGAATTTGAGCAGCTAGGGTCTAAATTAAAATGCAGAACAGAAAGATAATAATCTCTGTACTGTTTACCAGAGCTACGTGCAAATCGGTGTCAAGTTTATAAGATCAGAGAACCAAATGTGTGGCTGAAAGATTGATGTGGGAGAAGTAGTTTGAATTTGTGGGACATTGAACTCATACTTGGGAAGGAGGGAGCTGTTCTAATGTAATGGGCTCCATCTGAACCATTCTGGGACCAGGGTCCTTGTGAATCTATAATTAGGGCTGTGGATGGAGCTTTCAACTAAATAGTTGGGGGGGAGGGTCAACAACTTAGGATAAAGTAAAAGGGAAGGAGAATGCAGGAAAGGTTACTGTCGTCTCCAGGATGAAGAGTAAAACAAAGTTTACAAAGGCATACAAATTTAACTTCAAGAAGCATGGAGACAAAATTGAATTGCAGAGTAGTCAATATTGAACTGAAGGTATTATATTTCAGTATGCAGGGGGATTGGGAAAAAACAGGTTGAATCTGGATCTCGAGAAGGAATGCCTACGAGATGGCTTTTTTGAGCAGTTTCCGCTTGATCCCACAAATTCTGGATTTGGTGCTATAAAAATGAAGTATCTTTTAGTCATTTCTCTCTGCACTCTGACCACAAAAATTCAGAATCCATGCTAGGAAAATTGGATATTAAGAGACAATGTTAATTGTGTATTACTTGTGTCTTTGATCATTTCATAAAATGCAGTACTTCAATTAGTGCGCACCTCTCATTCCCATTGCTTGTTTAATATCTTCATTCAGGTCAAACTTGCCCCATGACTAAATTGGTGGCTTTGTTGTCCAGTTTGCAGACGATACAAATACAGACAGAGGGGCAGATAGTGCTGAGGAAGCAGGAAGACTGCAGAAGGACTTGGATAGATTAGGAGAATGGGCAAAGAAGTGGCAAACGGAATACAGTTCAGGGAAGTATATCTTCATGAGCTTTAGCAGAAGAAGTAAAAGTGTAGACTTCTGCTTAATGGGGAGTAAATTCAGAAATTATAGGTGCAAACAGACTTGGATGTCCAAGTGCAAGGTTCCCTAAAAGTTAACTTAAAGGTTAAATTGGTAGTAAGGAAGACACATGCAATGTTAGCATTCATTTTGAGAAAGGGTTAAAATCAGAGGAGTGTTTGATGGCTCTGCGTGTGTACTTGCTGGATTTTACAAGAATGAGGGGATATCTTTGAAACCAACTGAACATTGAAAGCCCTTGTTAGAGTGGACATGGAGAGAATGTTTCAAATAGTGGAAGAGGCAATGACCTGAGGGTATAGCCTCAGGATAGAAGGATATCCTATTAGAACAGAGATGAGGAGGAATTTATTTAGCCAGAGGGTGGGTTATCTTTAAAATTTGTTGCCACAGATTTGCCAACAAATTTGTTGGTAATTTGTTACCAAGTCATTAGGTATGTTTCAAGTGGAAGTTGATAGGTTAGTTGATTAGTAGGGGTGTCAAAGGGTAAGGGGAGAAGGCAGAGCAAAGGGGTTGAGAGGGAAAATAAATCAGTCATGATCGAACAGCAGACCAGACATACTTTCTTATTATTGCTCATATGGTCTTGTGACACTGATAAAGGCCATTGGGCCTTTTCCCACTAGAAATAATTTGAAGACTTACAATTTTAATTTATTTTTCAAAATGCAGTCTACCAAAGATGAAATGTCACCTTCCCCCAGCTAGTGTATTTTGTCACAAAACTGATTTCAGCAATCTCTTTTTACCTTAATTTCATTAATACATATACAGTTAAATTGAGTGAATCGACCGCAGTGGTGTCCTTCCGACTGCTGCACTACTTCCAACATTCTCTCTAATTCTTTTTAAAGCTGCGCGGACCAAGCATTGATCTGAGCAGGAATTTTTTTACACAGCCTGAAAACTGCACGATGCTTCAAGTGTTTTTTTTGTAACATGCATACTATGAATATTTAGAATGAAAACTGAAAAATCACGTACTTTTAACTTATTTATTCATTAAAGGGTATAATAAATTACAGTACAACAAAGAAAATCTGTCACTTCGTAAACCTTTTCATAAATGATTTCAGGCAGTCAAAACAAGTGACAGGAGCAATGGCAAAAGAAAAATGTTTTGACTAGATGGTGTCGATATTCAGTGGGCTGGTGGTTTATACCAGGGAGTTACCGACTTCTATTCTGTGTTTATTGTTGCAATTTGTAACAATGTTGTAGCTTGAAACACTGACAAAGTAAATGCATTGAAGTTCTAAAATATTTCAAAGTAAAGGTTGTGGTACATTTATTATTTAGAAAATTTATGGGTTTTATTCAATAATACATAATTGCAGGGTATTTCATAATTATATTAACACAGATTATAAAATTATATTAACATTATATAAAGAAAATTCTAGCTGTGCAGCAACAAGGGCTTTTCAGTTACTGTGCAGCCACACACCAGTCCAGATTTGAGGGAACAGTGACTATCACCCACTATTAATTCTCCTTGCTGTGTTCTAGCAGTATCACCGTTTCTTCCCCCATTTCATCTTTCTAACCCTTTCCACCCTATAACCCTCTAGGAATTTCATATTCCAACAACTAGAGCCTCTCCTTTAATCAGTTTTTGTTCCCCTGATGTTCTGAGTTCTGAAATTCCATTTTGAACATTTAGTTTCTCTACCCTTTAAAATGCTCTCTTCTAACCCTCTGATTGCTCTTGTTGGTACTTTAGGAGAAGTTGACATGTATCTGCCTCCAACTAAGTGTCGTACATTGTCTTTCAACTCTCTTTTGGCCAGATGTGTAGTCCTTCTTAGGTGGAGAGATGCTGCTCCACCCACTCATGCTCAATGGCTCAGAGACTTTATGTCCTGCTTAGACCTTGAAAAGATTCATTATTTACTTCTTAATTTGGACATAAAGTTCCAAAAGGTGTGGGGACCTTTTCTTGAATATTTTCATAATTCCCCTTTAGATTAAGGGTGCAACCCTCCCTTTTTTTCTTTTGCATTTAAATCCCTTATTTGCAGCTGCTTTCGGTTAAGATTTTTGTTTTTTTTTTGATATGTAAACATATTATATTTCAGGTGGTGGGCAATATACCTTTTTATAAATACAGCTCTGTGGTGTTAAAAGTTCATATTAACTTTCTTATATATCGTAAGATTGGCTTGGAGTTGGGTAGTGGGAGGGTGGGGTGGTAACTAATTTTATACGATTCTACTATGGGTGCTTTTCCTTAATTGTTATGAACTGTACATTTGATAAGTTTGTTTTGCACTGTATAAACTTTTTTTACTGTTTTTTGTCACATTGTAGAAACTCATAAAAAATTAATTTAAAAAATCCTCTCTTCAATCTAACCTCATAGCACAGTATAGCTCATGACGTCTGCACTGCACACAATGCCAAACTAAATCTCTTCTGCCCGTTCAGGATCCATATCCTTTCCTTCACTATGTATTAATCTGTCTGTCTAAAAGCCTCTTAGATACCACTATTGTATCTGCTTCCACTCCCCTCGTAGCCCATTCTAGGCACCATGCACTTTCTGTGTACAAAAAGATAAAAGACAAACATTCTCTTCAAACATCCCTCACTGCCTTAAATTAATGGCCTCTAGGAAAAAGATTCTGACTGCCTGCACTATCTACTCCTCTCTTAATTTTATAAAATTCTGTCAGGTCTACCCATAGCCTCCGATCTCCAGAGAAGACAATTTTTTTTCAATCTCACCTCATAGCTCATATCCTCTAATGTAGGCAGTATCCTGATAGACCTCTTCTGTACCCTTTCCAAAGCTTGTACATCCTTCTTGTAGTGTGGCCACCAGAGTTACGCACAGCACTCCAAAGGTCTAATCAACGTTTTTTTGTAGCTGCAACATGACTTTCTTACTCTTATACTCAGTGCCCCATCCTGTGAAGGCAAGCATACCATATACTTTCTTCACCACTCTATCTCATTGTGACTACTTTCAAGGAGCTATGGAGTTAAACCATAAGATGCATTCATACTTAGTACTGTTATATACTTATCATTTTCCCTTATACTTTCCCCTTATATTTGATTTTCCAGAGTCCAAAATTATCATACTTGCTTGAATTAAACTTCATCAACCCTTTCTCCTCCCCAAACCGTAATTGATTTATATCCTGCTTTATACCTTGATAGCCCTCTATGCTGTACACACCACCACAAATCTTCATACTGTCTGCAAACTTACTAAGCAATCTACCTACATTTTCATCATTTATATATATCACATCAATCAAGTTTCTTATTCTAATATCTCTGTAGAGCAGAGTTCTTTGCTTGCTAATGCGCTTGAGAAGCACCTAGAAGTTCTATTACATCAAAGGCTCTAAATAAATGTATAGTGTCTGACCTTAAAATGTCTTTAACTGACTTTTGAGCTCAACCTTGTATTGTAGCAATTAAGTTTAATGTGTTTTTTTATATTTAGCAATTCGGCACAGAACAGTCCCTTCCAGCCCAATGAGTGTTACCATCCAGCGACCCACCTTTTTAACTGTAGTCTAATCATAAGACGATTAACAAAGATCAATTAACCTTCTAACCAGTACATCTTAGGACTGTGGGACAAAATATACATGCACATGGGAAGAACAAACAAACTTTTTACAGAGGATACTGAACTCCAGCACCCCAGGCTGTAATAGTGTTGTGCCAATCGCTACGTTGCCATGGCATTTTAATTCATACAAAGTTTAATCAGACTGTTAGCCTTATTGTTGCCTTCATTGTAGGTCTTGACCGTTCGTTGATGCCACTATGAAAAGAGAGCTTTATTCTATTGTTGTATCACACTGGCCAATTTATCAAAAAAATCCAATGAGAATCAAAATGATCACTAGCTTGGCAGAATGAGGGATGAAAAGAAGATTACATTTCTTACAAATCTTTAACAAGGATATTAAATTAGTATATCAAGTTTAATAACAGGGTATCAATTATGGATTAGAGGGTACCATTTTCCATTGCCAAAGATTATGGGTTCAAATCCCACTCTAGTCCAGAGCACAAAATAAAACACAGGACCAAATTTATATCAATAAAGTTCACCAAAAACTCTTTGAGATTATCTGGTTAGGAACATGTATTGGACACTCTCATGTGCTGTTATTTATCTTATGTTTCCTTCCAAACTGGTCTCCATCCTATAGGAAGGATGTGATTGTGTGGGAGGTGCTACATGGGAGACTCGTCAGATTGTACCAAAACTGGTGCATTCCTGTTATAAGGAGAGACTGGATGAGCTGGGTTTGTTTTCCTCGGAATGGAGGAGCTGAGGGGTGACCTGACAAGGTGTAAAATTAAGAAGAGGAAAAGATAGTGTAGGTAATATTCTGTTTTTCCTTTGGTATGGGTGTCTCAGGAAAGAGGATGTAGGTTTAAAGTGAGAGGTAGGAGGTTTAGAAGGATTCTGAAGACATATATTTCACACAGTGGCTGGTTAGAGTCTGGAATCTCTAGACAAACATTCAATCACCGAGTTATAGAAGGCTACAGACCCAAATGCAGTGAAATAGGATTAGTGTAGAATGGTAAAATGGACTGGAAGTCTTGTCTCTGTGCTGTACGACTCTAGCAGGAAAAAAGAGGGAAACGGTATCGTAGCATAAAGGCTCCAGAACAGCTTCTTCCACAGCATTCATACTGATGCAACTGTATTTCTATGTTATATTGAACCTGTTGTACATAATATTTATTATAAATTACTATAAATTGCACATTGCACATTTAGACGGAGATGTAACGTAAAGATTGTTACTTCTCATGCATTTGAAGGATGTAAGTAATAAGGTCACAAAGGGTGGCTGTCATCCGGAACCAACTATGAATGCAAGCAGTCTCTCAGTGTTTCAAGAAGGGAAGTGAAGGGGAATGGTGAGGCACAAGGCAAGATAATTTGAAGGGCTGCAGGGCAAGAATGTAGAAATGGGACTATCAAGATTGCTGTACAAAGAATGATTCTGTAATTTGAAACCTTGAACACAGTAGTGGTGCTGTTTATTAAATGCTTCCTTCAGTCCTGTTCTTGTGGTCAGGTGAGTTGGGCCATTCAGTCATGATGGATTGGTGGCAAAGTAAAGTTACATTGTTACACGGTTACTTGTAGCATAAAATAAGTCATTTCAATACTTTGTTTTTCCAAATACCACAGGGTATTTATAAAAGAAAATAATGTTGATATGGTGAATTGAAGGGCAAGGTCATTTGGGTAGAGAACATAAAACCTGAAGCTGAGCATTAACACTGTGCTGAGATTCAAGGCTACAACAAAAACTTTCAAAATGAAGGTTCATTGTAAGAATCTTTTTATTTTTTAAATGATTTAATTTGAGCGTTTTGCATCACTTTTAATTGGGAGTCTTAACGTAAGTGGAATTGCGTAGATTAATACAGCACAGAAACAAGCTGTAATGTTGAAGCAGGTTCATGAATTTAGTGAGACTGTAAACACCGACTATGAATAGGTATTTATTTACAAACAGTAAGAAATTCGACCAAACATATAGGTCCCTCCAAGTAACACAAACTATAAAACTAAATATTCAACAAGCAGATACTTGGTTAAAAGTGCGTGTGGAACATACCTTCTCAATGGTCCAGGGAAGCATGCCCTGGAGACGAGGGGAAGAAAGAGAGCCTCTTGCACGTGCTATTCTTTATACCCAGGATATCTGAAACCAGACACCAGAGCTATTGTACACAAGGCAACCAATTGGGAAAAAGCTGCTACAGATTTCAAACTGACCAATCAACGGCTGACATGGTGAAAGTAGCTTTTGACTGGCAAATGAACCACACGTCCACACTACTTCAGCCCAACAGGTCCACATCAATACCATTTGTCTGCATTCAACCCATAACCTTCCAAGCTAGTCCCCTCCATGAACTTATCCAAATGTCTCTCAAATGTTGTAATTGTACTGGCTTTGACCACTCCTCTGGCAACTCATTTGAAGCATTCAATGCCCTCTGTGCAAAAAGAAGTTGCCTGTGAGATCTCTTTTAAATTTCTCCTCTCTTATATGGCATCTGTGCCCTCTAGTCTAGGGCTCCCCAAACCTGATTAAATGACTATGGCTTTGCACTTTATCCATACCCCTCATGATTCAAATTTCTTTGAGATCACCCCTCATTTTCCTGCACTCCAAAGAATAAAGATCCAGTGCGGCCAACCTCTTTCGATAACTCAGACACTCTAGTCCAGGTAGCATCCACGTAAATCTGTTCTGCACCCTCTCCAGCTTGACAATGTATTTCCTGTAAGAGGGTGACAATAATGTGCAGAATACTCCACGTGCAGTCTCACCACTGTCTTGTACAACTGCAACATAAAGTCTCTACTCCTAAACTTGATGCCCTGACTGATGAATACCAGCATGCCACACACCTTCTTCACCATCTTGTCTATTTGCATGGCTGTGGAATGAATACAAATAGATGTTATAGATAAGAACATTTCCATTTATTATTCACATTGGCTGTCTTACTGCATAACCTTTACCTCTGGTATCAACTTCATGCTGGTATTTTGAGTAGGTATTCACCAAATGGCTCCATATCTGATTTCCTGTCTTCTGCTGGGGAAATAAATCTCAGTAAATCAGTCCTAGATTCAGGAATCAGGATCAGGTTTATCAGAATCACCGGCATGCGACATGAAATTTGTTAACTTAACAGCGGCAGTTCAATTAAATACATAAAATAGAAAAAAAACCCACAAAATAAAATAATAATAATAAATAAATAAGTAAATCAATTACAGTATATGTATATTGACTAGATTAAAAATCGTGCAAAAAACAGAAATACTATATATTAAAAAAGTGAGGTAGTGTCCAAGGGTTCAATGTCCATTTAGGAATTGGATGGCAGAGGGGAAGAAGCTCTTCCTGAATTGCTGAGTGTATGTCTTCAGGCTTCTGTACCTCCTACCTGATGGGAACAGTGAGAAAAGGGCATGTCCTGGGTGCTGGAGGTCCTTAATAATGAACATTGCCTTTCTGAGACACTCCTCCTTGACATGTTCTAGGTACTTTGTAGGCTAGTACCCAAGATGGAGCCGACTAAATTTACAACCCTCTGCAGCTTCTTTCGGTCCTGTGCAGTAGCACCCCCCCTCCCCCATGCCAGACAGTGACACAGCCTGTCAGAATGCTCTCCAAGGTACAACTATAGAAGTTTTTGAGTATATTTGTTTACATACCAAATCCCTTTAAATTCCTAATGATGTATAGCCGCTGTCTTGCCTTCTTTATAACTGCATTGATATGTTGGGACCAGGTTAGATCCTTGGAGATCTTGACATCCAGTAACTTGAAACTGCACACTCTCTCCACTTCTGATTCCTCTATGAGGATTGGTATGTGTTCCTTCGTCTTACCCTTCTGGAAGTCTACAATCTACAATCCTTTGTCTTACTGATGTTGAGTGCCAGGTTGTTGCTGTGACACTGCTCCGCTAGTTGGCATATCTCACTCCTGTATGCCCTCTCATCACCAGCTGAGATTCTACTAACAATGGTTGCAGCATCAGCAAATTTATAGGTGGTATTTGAGCTATGCCTAGCTTCGCAGTCATGTGTATATAGTCAGTGAGGAGGAGATGTTATCACCAATCAGCACAGATTGTGGTCTTCCAATTAGGAAATTGGGGATCCAATTGCAGAGGGAGGTACATAGGCACTGGTCTTGCAACTTCTCAATCAGGACTGTGGGAATGATGGTATTAAATGCTGATCTATAGTTGATGAACAGCATCCTGACATAGGTGATTGTGTTATCCAGGTGGTCTAAAGCTGTGTAAAGAGCCATTGAGATTGCATCTGCTGTTGACCTATTGTGGCGATAGCCATTTGCAATGGATCCAGGTCCTTGCTGAGGCAGGAGTTCATTCTAGTCATGACCAACCTCTCAAAGCATTTCATCACTGTCGATGTGAGTGCTACCAGGTGCTAGTCATTAAGGCAGCCCACATTATTTTTCTTAGGCACTGGTATAATTGTTCCCTTTTTGAAGCAAGTGGGAACTTCCGCCTGTAGCAGTGAAAAGTTGAAAATGTCCTTGAATACTCCCACTAGTTGGTTGGCACATGTTTTCAGAGCCTTACCAGGTACTCCATTGGGATCTTCCACCTTGTGAGGGTTTCCTCTCTTTAAAGACAGTCTAACATCGGCCTCTGAGACAGAGATCACAGGGTCATCAGGTACAGCAGGGATCTTCACAGCTGTAGTTGTGTTCTCCCTTTCAAAGTGTGCATAGAAGGCTCTGAGTTCATCTGGTAGTGAAGCATCGCTGCCATCCAAGCTACTGGGTTTTGCTTTGTATGAAGTAATGTCTTGCAAACCCTACCAAAGTTGTCATGCATCTGATGTCACCTCCAACCTAATTTGAAATTTCCTCTTTGCCCTTGAAATAGCCCTCTGCAAATAATACCTGGTTTTGTGGTCCAGGCCTGGGTCGCCAGACTTGAATGCCACAGATCTGGCCTTCAGCAGATGATGTCCCTCCTGGTTCATCCACGGCTTTTGGTTTGGATATGTACAGTAAGATTTTGTATGCACACATTCATCGAGACAGCTTTTAAAGAAGTCGGTAACAACTCCAGATTCAAAGATGAATCTCTGAATACATCCAGTCCACTGATTCAAAGCAGTTCTGTAGGTGCTCCTGTGCTTCCCTTGTCCATACCTTCTTGGTCCTCACTACTGGTGCTGCAGTCTTCAGTCTCTGTCTATACTCAGGGAGTAGAAGTACAGCCAGGTGATCAGACTTCCCAAAGTGAGGGCGTGGAATAGCATGGCAGGCATTATTAATGGTGCTGCAGCAATGGTCCAGTGTGTTGTTTCCTCTGGTATTGCAAGTGATCTGTTGATGGTAATTGCTTAGTGATTTTTTTCAGACTGGCCTCATTAAAATGAGGAAAAGTTGGTGATTTTGTTGTGGAAAGCTGCTTTGTACTTGTAAAGTTAAATGAAGGCATGAATGTTTACCTCAAGGCAAACAAGGATGCAAAAGATATAAACCTGTATGCTGCATCTAATTGTTCTGAATGAGTCACTAAACCACCCTAATGGCAGTGGTGGGTAACATGGTGGTGCACATAGTAGGGCTGCCACCTCGTGTCCTGGTCTCTTTGTAACTGCTTGGGCTTTCCTTGGGTGTTCCTGTTTCCTCCCACATTCCCAAGGCATCCAGGTTAATAGGTTAATTGAATGCTACAAATTGTGAGTAGCAGAGTCTGGGAGCAGTTGATGAGTATGCTGGAAGAATATTTACAAGGGGGAACTAAAATGAATAGGATTGTTTACTGAGCCAGCATGGACTTGACTGGCTGTAAACACCTCCTTCTAAGTCATATGTAATTATATAAGGGAGTAATTATGTTCTTCAAAATTCAAACAGTTACCTCTGCTTTCAACAACTTTCTGCGATACTAATAGTTACCCTAAACATTGTTATTTTAATTTGTTCATTTGCAATAGGTAGGCATTTGATACAAATTAATGATTTTAGTTGTGTACATACATCTGATGCTTCTGGACACATCATCAGTGATGTTCCTAGAATCATCGGGTGTTTCGGGTCTTTCAGCATCATACACCCTCCTCCAGGTGACCCAACTGGGGCTGATCAGACCCCAGCTTGTGTCTAGATGGCTCGCTACACATGACTCCATGGCTCCCCTCTCTTGAGCCACAGCCACCTTGAGGCCCTCTCTGCCACATTAGTGATACTGCGGATGGCTCTCCTCTTGCACTCTCCCTCGATGCCCAAATTGCTGAAGGCTCTGGCTAAGGTACAGACTACGAATCCCTTACAACCAACCTCCACTGGGAGACACCTTGCTCTCCATCCAGTCTGCGGGCAGTTGCTGACCAGTCCTGCGCACTTCGATAGCTTCCTTTCAAAGGCATCTTCCCATGGGACTGTCAGCTCCAGCATCACCACCTGCCTCGTAGACTCAGACACAAGGACAATGGTCGCAGGGTAGTGGCTGTGATATGGTTGGGGAACTTCAGCTGCTTTTGAGGTCCACCAACAGCTGCCAGTCCCTTGCAGAGGTCAGGATACCTGCTGATGTTCTTTTGGTGGGTATTGACTGCTCCCCAGCTTTGACAAAAGCAATGCCCTGCTTAGAGGGTTGGGATCACTTCGCCCACTCAACTCCTGAGCTGATGTCTTCAGCAATGGTCTTCAGGACCTGGTCATGCCTCCATCGGTACCGTCCCTCACCAAGTGCCCTTGTGCAGCTGCTGAGGATGTGCTTCTGGGCTCCTTGCTTGCCCCATGTGTGCAGGTTTGATGAGCTTGGAAGCACATCGTACACTGCCTGGATGGGAAATTGGATGCAGTGTGTCTCGGCTTTTCAAAGCTCAGCCCAGCTCACGTTCCTCTCAACTGCATTCTCCCATGTTGTCCAAGCTCCCTGTTACTTTATTCCCACTGCCTTGCAGGCTGTCATCTCCTCTGCTGCTGGGCTCTCCCCTCCTCCTGAACTAGGCGACGCCTTTCCTTCCCTCTGATGGTGTCCATTTGGGGAGTTGGAAAGGATCCTAGCCCAGCTTGACCTCGTGTGACCACTCCCACCAGCCTCCTGTGACGTTGCCTTGCCTCTGCTCCCTGAACAGCTTCCTCTGCCCTCCACTTCCTGCCAGTCCTCACTTGGATCCCCGCTCTAGCCAGCTTTGGATCACTTGAGTCCCTCGATTGTACCGCTTCTCTGGCTCTTGTTACCTTGAATTCCTCCTCCAGGGATTTGAAGGGCAGTTGCAGTTTGTTGTGGTGTCCATAGAGGGCGATGCTGCTCAGGCTCCTCGGCAGCCCCAGCCATCTCCTGACGTGCTTACTGACCCTCCTCTCTGAGGTTTCGACTGTCGAGATCGGAACTGCATGGACGAGGAGGGGCCACAGGATCCTGGGAAGAATGCCATGCTGATACACCCAGGCTTTGAACTTCCCAGGTAGGCCAGACTTGTCCATAGATTTCAGCCAGCCATCCAGCCATTTTTGCAGGTCACCTGAATGGATGCCGTGTTCCTTAGAGAGCTGTCAAAATCCTTACCTAAGCTCTTGACTGGCTTTTCTGTGATGGTTGGGATGGCTGTAACTGTGATGCTGAACTAGAACTTGTTCTCCACCTTCCCCTTCCTCAGCACCAATCGATCTTGATTTGGCTGGCTTGAAACGCATCCAAACCCTCTCCACCAGCTTTTCGAGCCCCTGCAGAAGCCACTGGCGCAGCCTGGAACTGATTCTGTGGTGGCTGTGAGGTAATCCATGAATGCCCTGATTGGTGGTTGCCGTTGAGCGGAATTCATACTGGGCCCTCTGCACTCTGGTTCAGCTGACTTAGTGAACATGTTCATGGCTAGGGAGAACGGTCACTGAGATAGTGCACCCTGTGAGGATGCCAGTCACCACACTGTGCCAGCTTTATGTAATTGCTCCTGAAGATACCCTCATCCTAAAGTTGCTGGGGATGTGATGCTTGGTCAGTGTGAGCTGCACCAGCTCGTGCAGAATGGAGCCATATTCATTTGCCAGGTCGAGCCATAGCACTGACAGGTTGCCCTTGTTCTCTCTGGCCTCCCTGATGAGCTGTGTCACCACACCGGTGTGCTCCAGACAGTCCGACATCCCTGAAATGCCACCCACCTGGACCGATGTATTGATATAGGTATTCTTTGCTAGGTAGGTGCACAGCCTATTGGAAACGGCGCTGAAGAAGATCTTTGCCTCAACACACAGCAGGGAGATGATGTGGAACTAGTCTATCTGGGTGGTGTTTTCCTCCTTCGGGATCCATACCCCTTCAGCCACTCTCCACTGTTCTGGGATCTTCCCCCTTCTTCAGAACACTCGCAGGATCTTCCACAGGCGCAGCAGGAGTTTGGGGCAGTTCTTGTACACTTTGTATAAGGTGCTGCTTGGTCCTGGAGCCGAGCTTGCCCTTGCTTTGCGGATGATCTCTCTGACTTCCTTTAGCTGCAGCTCTGACATATCGAACTGCACATCCTGTTCGGGGGGTGGGGGGGTGTATTAGGATGTTGCACTCTCCTGCTGTCTTTCAGGGTCACTGTATACCTTCTTCAGATGTTGGTCTATGTCTTCCTGCGAACAGGCCAATTTCCCACTGCGCTTCTGCCCCAGCAACTCCTTGGTGAACTTGAAGGGGTTGGCGATACAGGCAGCATATTTCCGGGCCCTTTCATGACGCCGTCTCCGATGCCACTCTGCCCGGCGGAGAACCCTGATCTTCTTTTGTAGTAAAAAAAAGTATAGGGGAAATTTTAATACAATATCTGGATAGCCAATAATTCAGTGAACCTTCGGTGTTGTGCTCTGTAGTTTATGATATCACTTGATTGCCATTTCTTATCTGATTATAGTCTTTATTTCCTAAACATACATTGATTTTCATTGGTAGAACGACTCTTGTCCGGACAGAAAATAATTTAAGATAACACTAGAAGAATCTGATCTGCAAGCTCAAATGGTGGCATGTAAGTGATAATGTGATGGCAGTCTAATACTGGTAATTTGTAAATATTATTTTATTTGTAACACAAAAGCTGGTTTCAGCCCAGATTCATGCTCATTTGGCACATATCAGATGGTAGATATAGTCTCATCAAAAGTAGCTCAGAACATACAAATATAAAATCAGCTTGATGTCTCCGTTCACTGTTATTCAATGCACTTATGAAGTAAATATACACTGCCTGAAGAGGTGATGACGACATATACCCTTGTGAAACAACATATACCCTGGAAAAGGTATCTATCGAAAATGTGCTGGGGTTGGGGTTCACAGAAATGTTGGATTGCCTTTTTCTCATTGACCGTATGATGATATGCGGGATCTAGCTCATAAAGGTAGAGTGATTGGTTTGTTATGATATGTTCTTGCTGGTACTTGTATTGCCTTTTGGAGATGGAACAACTGGGGGAGAGAAAAACCTATTTAATTTCACATTTAAGTTCACATTTCTCATTAGTCTGTTATTTGAGCCTTTCTCATTTGCTGATAAAGAAAAATGGTTGTTTCCATTTTTTTAATTACTGTGGCTGGACCCCAACTGAGTATTACAGAACAGGTGCATGTTCATAAATTTACTTTATAAAGGTCATGTTAGAACAGAGAATGCAACTTAAAAACTGGCATCCATGTATGTATTTATTTCAGGCAAGATATTAGCAATTCTAACATCTGTGCATACTATAATCACTGCAGAATTTGTGGACCCTATTTTTAGACTGTACTATATGGACCCATAAAACAAATGCTAGGTCACTGGAGTGCACTAATTAATGGTCTCATGTTTGCTGAAAGAGTCCCTGGTGAATCTGAGCGGGGATTGTTCAGCAGGTTGTAGAGTCATTGATGCAAAATGAGTTTCCAATTTATTGTATGAAAACCCTTTTATGTGTAAGTAACCTGACATAACCTATGCAAATCTGGCACCAGTAGCCCTTTGCATTCCTGCAGCTGTATTAATCTTTAATTTCCCCTCTCCCTACCTTGCTCCATGTGCCTCTCATTTTATTTCTCTTACTCAACTCCATTTATCATTCACCTGCCACTTTTCCCAGCTCTAGACCCTCTCCCCTTCCCTCCCTGGTGCAACTCACTCGTCATCTTCCACCTCTCCTCAGAGCACTGATTACCAATTACATCTCCCCCTTCCACTCCCGGTCCTGATATCGGGTTTCAACCTGAAACACCAGCAATTCCTTGGCCCTCACAGATGCTGTGCAACTTGTATCCCTCTAAGATTGCTTATGGCTGTTAGGCAGAAATTTTCCGTGAGTCTACACATTCCACACTATTTTCTACCCCAGAGGCCTGATCCAACTTGCCCTACCTCTCTGGAATTTCACTGAGGCATGTAACTTAAAAATTAATACCTCCTTTAGAAGATCTGCATGGAGAGATGTGATCAGCATCGGCATATTGCCTGAGTGTCCTGACGTGGCCCGAGGACCAATGTGCATATTATAATCTCTCTCACTGCAAATGCAATTCTTTGCTCAGTCCTAAGCAATTACATTTCAGCCTTGAACCACAGTAACATTGGGCAACAAATTTTTTTGCAAGTATTGTTTCCTCAGAATTTTTTTTTGTTTATGATAGACTGCTTGAAGCTGAATGCAAATATAATTTCAGACTACTTGTATCTCGTAGGAACTTGGAGAACCAAAAATGAACTTTTATTGAATATAATGTGTTTCATCGCATGAAGGTATTGACGCTTTGCAATAGTTTAAACTCAGCTAAAATGCTTTGTTAATAATTTTCATTTGTATTCAGTATCTGAAGCTTTTTGCTTAAAAGTTCAACATTAATCAGCCAACACTGATGGATTCTGATTGCCCGGATAAAATTTTTTTCATGGCTACAATGTCCTGGTGAAATGTTTCACCATGCTTGTCGTTGATAGTGTCAAGGTTTGCATGGAAAATATCTAAATGGGAATGCAGAAAATTAATCTTCAGTCACATGTTGCACTTCATAGTTTTGTATGCTTGAAGCAGCTGTATTTGGTTCTCTGTTGTTGCCCAGAAAATTTTCAACAACATCCTTGAATGCCTTCTGTGTGATTGTCTCTGGTCTCACTCGACGTTCTTCGAATTGCCTGTCATTGATGACCCATTTGATTTGGACCAACAAAATTGCCTTCCTTAATCTTGGCATCACTCTCAAATATCCAAGTCCTTCACAGAAATTTATAGCCTTTCTAAAACTTGTCCTGGAATGCAGCATCCACCATGCCTGGTCAAGATAGAAAAATTTTCATTTTACATTGTGGGCAACATTCTTATTGAATTGAATATTGAATTGAAATAACAAATATAGGTAATCTTGGAAAAGGTGCATGATAGGAAAATTTCATAGTGATTTTCATGATCAGCAGTCCAACATCCATAAGATACATCCAAAAATATTCACTAAGTAAAATCTTTGTTGGCAAGTGTAAATTGCTGGTCCTGTTCTAATTAGCTGTGAACCTGCTAGGATTAGATTTACTACAACACTGACATACAATGTGAAATTTGTTCTTTTGCAGCAGCAGAACTTTGCAAAGACAATAATCTATAAACTACGAAAATAAATAAATCTTGGAAAAAGGAATAACCAGTTAGTGTACATGGGTTCTGAAATTTGATGGCAGAGGGGCAGAAGCTAATTCTAGATCATTGAGAATGGACATCAAGCTCCTGTACTCTTCCCTGATGATAGTAATAGGATGTGGCATCTTGTGGATGGTGAGTGTCCTTAGTGAAGGATGTGAACAATCAGGAACTTGAAGCTTTTCACCCTTTACACCTTTGACTCTCATTGAGGACTGGTGCATATTCTCCTGACTTGCCCTTCCTGATGTCCACAGTCAAAATGCTATGGGTAAGGTTGATATGACGGAATGACCTGAAAAGCTATTGTAATCAATTCTTTATTGCCTGTGATGTTAAACACCAAATTGATCAGCTCATTAAATTTTAACTTTAAAGCTGAACTTTTTACTAAAGATGGTTACTATTAACTGTTTAAATATTTGTCATAAATTCATTTTCTCATCTTTTATAATATCTATTAATATTTATTGAGTTCATAGCAGGCTTCGTTAGCCATGTAATCCATTGGGTCACGTAAATTATGAATTAATGCCCAGATGTTGGATCTAATGGACCTAACTACCATTTGAAAGCGAGGCATGCATTTGCACACAACACTGAACAAAGATTTCAACCATATGAATAATTTCACAGTCAATTACCCTAGTTTGTTTGAAGCACAGAAAGGTTAGCAGCAACAAAAAATGTACATTTGTATTATCAACAGTCATTCGATGTTCTTTGTACTGCCTTCAAATGTCCTTCTCAATTCAGTTTTAATGGAATTCTCTAAGTATTGTAATTATGTCTTGCTCTGTTCGGGGATTGGTTAATCATATTAAAAATAACATTTTCAGAATATCGTGTTATTGAGGCAAAATGTAAACTGTTGCTGAAGGGTTTAGTGTGGTGTGCTCATTCTGTACCTGAAGTATAATATTTGCCATTATGATTATGGCGTCCTCTGGTGAACAAATCATTTGCCTCCAAGTGGTTTTGGGCCCATCGTGAATGTATATTGGGAGATTAACAACTGGTAAATTATTTGCTTATTTTAATAAAAGTAACTTATTATTGCATTTGCCACTGTAACCAGTTCTTGACTGAATGCAACATTGAAAAGGGGATTATGTGATGAAATATGATTAGCTCCATTTTCCTCATACCTTTCTGCTCATTATTGACTTTGATTAATAGGTGTTCAGTTTCGCAATCTGTCATTTCAGTAACATACAGTAAGGGGTAAATTTCAAAGCATAATTTCGCTGCTTACGATTAGGACTGGAAATCAATTGCAACTGCATGTGATTTGCTTAAAAATAATACTGTCCCAATTCTTCTTTTGCAGGTTACAGTTCTCATTCTCTTTGCATTGGCATTTCTCACATGCATAGTGTTCCTGGTAGTTTACAAAGCTTACAAATATGAGCACAGCTGCCCAGATGGATTTGTCTTCAAGGTGAGAATTTTTCTTAGACTTAAAGATAATGTGAGACTGTTCCTAATAAAAAAAACACATTAATGAGATTAATCCAAATTTCAGTGCAAGTACGTGTCAAGGCACTGAAGCAGGGACCCAATCACAGATCAAGTACTGTGCGCACTGTGAAATTTACTGAGTAGCAAATCCAGAGGGGCGAAGTTGGCGTCAAAGTTCAGGCAGCGATCAAACTTTCCAGAGAAATCAAAAACCGGAATTGGGAAACAGGCAGAGTCGATATTCAGACAGAGTACAGATATGAATACTGGAAACGCTCAGGAAAACTCACTGGCAACAAACAGGTGAAAACACAGGGCTAAAATACACTGAGCAATAAACAGAGAGGCAGTTGATAGGTGGAGCACAAAAAGACAGAAGTGGCAGCAAAACAAGTAATAATGAGAAACAGGTAGGAGGTAGAGTCCTTAGTCATACAGGGGCCAGAGTAGAACAGGAGTGGGGACAGGAGCACATGGGGCATGAAATCAAAGAAGAGCACATGGCAATACAAAACCACAGACTGACAGCTAGGAGGAAAACACCCAAAAGGACAAAGTTCAACTGGAGGTATTGACAGTACATTCCTAGATATAAAGTCTGTGTCTTTTGTAGATGCTGAGCATCTGGCTCAGTGGTCTATCACTTTCTAATTTTGTAAAACTTTCTATAGATTTTTTTTTTGCCTTGTTCCAGCTTTGAACTTCAAATTCCATTTATTCTGGCCCTTGTATGTTCTTTACCTCATCGTAACTTCAGCTTTCTAGACCAGAGGGTCTGAAAGTCCTTTCAAGTGCTTGACCCCCCCCCCTTTCTTTTGAATAGTTTCCTTTTAACATTGACCTCCTTTAATTCCGTGGAAATTTTTCTCAAAATACATGCCTGTGAAGCATTATAATGATTTACGGCGTGTTTACTATGAATAAAACATCTTTAATATAGTATTTATTATTAAATATATTTTGCCATGTAAACAATAGCTCACCAATTCTGTCATTAAACTGCAAGTTGGGATATGGTTCCAAGGGTGCCAGTGATTTGCCTAAGGGGTTGTACCAGTTGGCACAATAATAGTAGCCACAGTAGAAGTGAATCCAGCCTGAACCAAAATCTGTAAATATGTATTAGAAAACTGGATACAAGACTACAGTAAGGAGTGTAAATCTGATTGTTCCTTAATTCAGGAATGGTGAAATATCTTCCACTGTTCCGAATGTTAATATTAGCATTCAGTTGTCTTTCATGTGTTCTTGGCTTGGACATTTTGACAGTGAATGTGGTGTATTGTGGAAAGACTGCAGGTTGCTTTTGGTTTCCCATATTTGCAGGTTTTACCATACTGAGCAGTAGTACAGCTTCTATTCCAGACAGGCATTTTCATTGACCTTTCTCACTACTGTTCAACTCTCTGCTTTTAAAATGCCAGGGATAAAAGAGCTTGCTTTGTCAATCCCCTGAGAGCCCAGAACACTTCATACTCTGCCAGTCATTGAAGTGCAATCACTGCTTCATAGAAAGTACTGTTACATTTCATAAAATAGGAATACAAATTAACTGAAAATCAATAAACTGTAGTTCCTAGAAATCTACAATATATATAAAAAAAACAAAAAGCTGGAAGGAAGCACTCAGCACATCAAATAGTGGCTGTGGAAAGATAAATGGTGATAGCATTAAAATAATCTGAGCCTATGTATAAGAAATAACTGATTAATTTGACTGCCAATGTTGATTGATAAAAGAAATATTCACCAATACACTTCACTTTAAAAATGCTGTGGGATCTTGTACCCATTTGGAAAGACAGATGGGTTTAAAATGTTAACTGGATGTCTTCCTTTATATTTCACTCTGCTTTCTACACATGCTGGCTTCTCTTTGTCTATGGGTAATGAAAATAGTATTTAAAATTATTTTCAGTTGAGTTGCTACATGATTGGTCTAACCTGCTGATTATGGCAATGTGGCTTCTTTTCTATTCATTTGAAATAGGTTTTTAGGTACAATCAGTATGGGGAATAAATGATCTGGTTGTTAAGTGGTCATCATTTTCTAATTTTTAATTTAGTAACTGCAAGTGTATGGATAGGAAAATTGACTTTTGAATGAAATCATGGGCATCTCCTTCCAAGGTTATTGACTTTAACTAACTTTGATGTCAGTTCAATGGATCATCTGTATCCTAGTGAAATGTTATGCTTAGCTACTTGCCTGGTGCATAGCAGCTGCTGCCAGTTTTTAAAAGTAAGTTTTAGTTCAGCTTGTTGGGTAGGATAAACATCAGTGCTGTGAAGATATGACACTGTTTATTTGTTTGGCATGATTGGGTTTAATCTCCTGGTAGGTATCATGCCACAAAGTAAATCTGCTGGTTATATCCTTCACTGCACACCATCCGTCTCATTCGTCTGTTTACAAAACCATTTGGTATTGTAACTAAGAATTAACAGCTGTATGGTACGTTAAAATATGTTTCATGGACCAGATTATCCTTGATTGATAAGATGGAAGTTACAAGAGCATTCTTGTGCCACCATTGCCTGCATACCAAAGGGAATGTTTATTATTTAATTTAAGCAAACATGCAACAATAGCCAAATTATGCAGATGTAATTAGTGCAATAATCTATTGAAACTCTGTACCCTTAAAGGGTGATAACCATTAGTGTTAATTTTCAAGTGGATTAACAGAGAACTAGTTACAAAATACATACATAACAGAGAAACCATTTTGATCAGTAGGACCTTGTGGTTTATGTTCCCTGCGGTTCTTTCCCTCTTACTTATGTGCTCATCTAATTTCTAGTTGAATGCTTCTATTATTCATCTTCATTACTCCCAGATGTACAGTGCCTACAAAAAGTTTCAAATCCCTTGGAAGTTCTCATGTCTTGTTGTTTTACTACATTGAATCACAGTGGATATAATTTGGCTTTTATTGTCACTGATCAACAGAACAAGACTCTGTAGTGTCAAAGTGAAAACAGATCTCTACAAAGTGATCTAAATTAGTTACAAATATAAAACACAAAATAATTAATTGCACAAGTGTTCACCCTCTTCTAGTCAGTATTTAATAGACGCATCTTTGACAGCAATTGCAGCCTTGTGTTTGTGTGGATAGGTCTCTTATCATCTTTGCACACCTGAACACTGCAATTTTTCCCCTTTCTTCTTTACAAAACTGCTCAAGCTTTGTCAGGCTGCATGGGAATCATGAATGAACAGCCCTTTTCAAGTCCAGCCATCAATTCTCAATTGAATTGAGGTCTGGTCTCTGAATTTGTCACTTTGTTGTCTTTTTAGCCATTCCTGTGTAGCTTTGGTTTTACGCTTGAAGTCACTGTCTTGCTGGAAAACAAATCTTCTCCCAAGTCACTGTTCTCTTTCAGACTGCATCAGGTTTTCCTCCAGTATTTCGCTGCATCTCATTTTACCCTCTATTTTCATAAGCCTTTCAGCCTGCTGAAGTGAAGCATCCCCACAGCATGATGTAACCACCACCATGCTACACGGTAGGGATGGTGTGTTTTTGATGGTGTGCAATGTTTAGTTAACGCCAAACACAGCATTTAGTCTGATGGCCAAAAAGCTCAATTTTAGTTTCATCAGACCATAGAACCTTCTTCCAGCTGACTTCAGAGGCCCCCACATGCATTCTGGCAAACTCTAGCTGAGATTTCATGTGAGTTTTTTTCCAACAGTGGCTTTCTCTTTGCCACTCTCTCATAAAGCTGTGACTGGTGAAGCACTTGGGTAACAGATGTCGTATGTGCAGTCTCTCCCATCTCAGCCATTGAGGCTTGTAACTCCTCCAGAATTTTCATGGGTCTCTTGGTGGCTTCCCTCACTAGTCCCCTTCTCGCACAGTCACTCAGTTTATGAGGACGGCCTGCTCTAGGCAGATTTACAGTTGTACCATATTCTTTCCATTTCTTGATGATTGACTTAAAACTGTACTCCAAGGATTATTCAGTGACTTGGAAATTTTCTAGTATCCATCTCCTGACTTTTGCTTTTCAATAATCTTTTTGCGGAGTTGCTTGGAGTATTCTTTTGTCTTCATGGTGTAGTTTTTGCCTGGATATTGACACACTGGCAGTTGGACCTTCAAGATACAGGTGTATTTTTACTACAATAAATTGAAACACCTTGACTGCACCAGTGATGATTTGGTGAGTCATGTTAAAGGAGTTGAATATTTATGCAATCAAATATTTTGTGTTTTATATTTGTAATTAATATAGATCACTTTGTAGAGATCTGTTTTCACTTTGACACAAAAGTGTCTTTTTCTGTTGATCAGTGGCAAAAAAACAAATTACATCCACTGTGATTCAATATTGTAAAATAATAAAACATGAAAGCTCCCAAGGGGGGTGGGAGTGAATACTTTTTATAGGTACTGTAGCTACTTCTACTTAGTACCACTATCTGAGTACAGCTTAGCACAAATTTTCTATTCTATTATTTAATTAGCATATGTTTATGCCTTTCTCCAGGTCCATCAGGGCCTCCCCGTCTTTTCTCAATTCCATAACCAGCTTAAGCTTTCCTGACAATGCAGAAACCAGAACCAAAAGAACATTTGAAATCTTGTGTTCAGATCTGATCACTGTAACAGGAAGCATGTAGAGGCTTTGGAGAAGGTGCAGAGGTTCACTAGTTTGTTGCCTAGATCTGAGTATATTAGCTATGAGGAGAAGTTGAGTGTGCTGGGATTGTTTTCTCTGGAGGAAGGACAACCTGATAAAAATATGTAAAATTATGAGAAGTAGAGATGGGGTGGATTCTCAATCTTTTTCCTAGGGTGGAAATGTGAAATACTAAAGACTGTAGTTTTAAGAAGAGAGGGGGACGAGTTAACAGGAAATCTATGAGGCAAGTTGTTTTATACACACAGAGTGGTTAAGTCCCAGGAATATGCCACCTAGGGAAGTGATGGAAGTAAGTATGAACTCCATTTTCTAATAAGTATTTAGACAGGCACTTGAACTGGCAAGGAATGGGAGGATGTTGACCATTTGCAGGCAGATGAGGTTGGTTTGGATTGGCATCATTTTCAGTACAGACATAGTGAATTGAAGGGCCTATTCCTGTGCTCTACTATTCTATGTTGTAAACCCTTACATTGCTAATATATCCAGTTGTATTAAAAAGAGCTACCTACTTTAAGTATCTTTCAGCACTTAATCCACATCCCTCCAGGTCATGGTTTTCAAGTATACTTTAAGCGACTTTTTAAGACATATGCTGTGCTACCATTTGATAATTTCAAATCCCTATCAGCCCCTGAAAGTATTTTTAAAATATTTCCCCTCTTTGCCTCTTGATTTTCAATACCTCACGTAAAAGAAATAGGTCCTTCCTCAATGCATTAATTTTCCAGGCCAGGTGAATCCCTGCAGTTAATGGGATCTGGAGTGAAAAAACTAACCAGCTGGAGGAACCTTGTGGCTCAGGCACTATCTGTGGAAGCAATAGGATTGGTGACATTTCAGGTTGTGACCCTGCATTCCTATACATACTCTTCAGTTCAATCACATCATTGAACTTGTCACAGAAATATTCAGCAAGGAAACAGGCAAACCATGCTGATTGTGTACACCCGTTAGCCAGTCCCACCTGGCTCATAGCCCTCTAAACTTCTCCTTTCCATGTAGATGGCTTTTAACTGTTGTTAATGTGCCTGTTTCCACCACTATTTCTGGCAGCTCATTCCAATATCCTATTGGATCTCGATATCCTATTTAAATCTCTCACCTCTGACCTTAAATCTACGCCCTCTTGTTTTAGAACTCCTGTGGAGAAGAGGACTATGTGCTTTCACCCTATGCAAACCCCCTCATAATCTTATACACCTCTCTATCAGATCACCTTTCAGTCTGCTGTGTTCCAGGAAATAATCAATGCAACCTCTCCTTGTAATTCAGGTTTTTGTATTTCTATGTGTTCCGTCTTGCTGGCAATCTGCTTATTTGTTGATCTTCAGCACATTTATCTATGTGACATAACAGGAGATGCAAGTCCTATTTGGGCCACAGAACATATTAAGTAGTTTGCCTGAAGGTGAAAGACCAAAAGTTCATATTTTGTACAAATAGCAGTTACTGTTACTGCCATAAAAGGCATTTTGTATTATTCTATGTCTGTATAGAAACTGATGCCAGTTGTTGGTGAATATCAACTACACCCTGGGGATATTGTAGACTGTCCATCTAGAACTCATTTTAAAGCGTGTTTTCATGTCTGAAATGTAGGTTGAATCATTTGCATTTGGAAGCATGATACAAGGGAATAAAATCCTAGTTGTTTGCTCACAATGTTAGCTTGGTTAATGGTATTTGTTGGCAAGGATGAATTTCAATAGCCAAGGGACTAATGCTTGTTTTAGCTATCCACTGAGGACAAAATATAGTATCATTAATTTTTTTATTTATGGCTTTGAGTCTTATTCACAATTATCTTTCTTACCAAAATGAAATTTCACTGCCTCAGTACACTTAATAGAAAATATTCTCCTTTTCATTAGCGTAATGCACTATTAAAAGTGCAACAAGCCATTGAGTTGCCAATAAAACCATCTCATCATTATTAGCATTTTGTATGACTCAGCACAATCAGCAAGCTTTGTTAAAAATCGTAACCTACATTAAAGTCAGTTAATGTCAAAAAGATATCTCAAGTATCTGCAAGTCTCAGCAATAAAACATCCAACTGCAAAACACAAGCAAGTGAAAGGAAATAGCATTCACGTAGAGTCATTACTACTAGCTTTGGAGTTTTGCTGCTGACTTCACTTGTTTTTGGATTGTTATTTCAATTTTATAAATTTGAACTCAGTTTAGTCTCTTTATTTGACTATATTTCATTTATCCTTTTTATTTATTGTGTGATCCAATTGTAATTGAGATATCATTGGCAAACAATTTGACATATGGACATAAAACATGCACTGTGTCTTTACATGGAAAACCATTTATTGGTGGAGAGGGCATCAGTAGAGTCAACATTTATTTAGAGGATTATGACTGAGGTGGGTTGGAGCATGGACAGTGATGTCAATTGGGGCTAGTGGGATTGGAGGGGTGTGGACCAGGGTGAATGTGAAGATGTCTGAATATTATGTTAGGCAAGGGGAGAAGGGGAAGTTCACTGGTAAAGGGGCTTAGAGTCGGATCACACTTAGATAGTCACCAGTGAGTCTGTAACATTATGTTCAGATGGATGTTTTAATAAAGTGGGTAGCACGGTATTGTACCTGTTAGCATAATGTTATTACAGTGCCAGTGATGGGAGTTCAGTTTCAGCCACTGGATTCCTTCCACATTTCATGGACACATAGGTTAGGGTTAGTAAGTTGTGGGCATGCTATGTTATGCTGGAAGCTTGACAATACTCGTGAGCTGCTCTAGCACATATTTATACTGTATTGGTCATTGACACAAATGACACATTTCACTGTATATTTCGATGTACATGTGCCAAATAAAGCTGATATCTTACCATCTGTCACATCTCCATCAAGGTTCCTACTTGCATAGAGCTAATTCACAAGATAAATTATGAGTTTTCAAACTATGTCATATCCATTGCAGAGGCAAGTTCACCTCAACTGTAGCTATTGAACTGCAATATACAACTGCTCTTGCTTAGTGTCTGTAAAGAAACCAAGCTCTAGTTTATCATGGATTTGTTCACCGAAGAGCACTTAAGAAAGGACCTTTTCAGAACCAAGATCCTTAACATGCCCCCATTGCACTACGACATCCCCAACAATATCCTGGAAAAGCACAGGGCATGTTTCAAAACTTGGGAGCCATTGCTCTGTGAAGGCAATGAAATTCAGAATTGCCTTCAGTATAATTGCAAAGCTTACGAAAGCCTGAGAAGAAATGTTTGAAGATAAAAACTTAGGTCTGGCATACAGACTCATTGTTTATGAGGCAGTTTTGATCCTTATTCTTCTGAATCTTTCTGAGATGTCAACCACTTATTGCAATCAACCCAAAACACTAGGACAGTACCAGCATTGTTGCCTCTGCAAAATATACTGGTATGTCACCAAAGATGTAAATTTTTTACAGGTGAATTATGGAGAGTATTTTGACTGGTTGCATTACCATCTGGTATGGAGTTGCCAATACATAGAATTGGAAGAGGTTTCGAAGGGCATAGACACAGCAGCTCCATCATGGGCTCGTCTCCCCACTACTGACGATATGTTCCAAAGGAGGTGCCTCAAAAAGGTGGCATCCATCATTAAGGATTTTCATTACTTGGGACATGCTGTTTTCTCGTTACTCCCATCAGATTTCTGAACAGTGCATGAACATTAACTCGTTATGCCTCTTTCACACTGTTTATTTTTATTGTAACTAATAGCAATTCATTATGGCTACATTGTACTGCTGCCATGAAACTAAAGATTTCACAACTTACATCAATACTAATAAATCTGATCCTGAAGATAATCTTCCTCCATCCCTGGCATCGAGGTCCGTATTGCACCAGTGCATCTTGGCAACATTTTTCGCAAGACTAAGAAGAGTGTTCCAAAAAAAAAAATTCCGAGCTCTACTTTGGCAGAATATTATTAGGTGGACATAGGAAGTTACTCCAAGATGATCTCAAAGTCGTCATAAAAAGGTGTAGCATTGCCACGGAATCCTTGGTCCATGATGGCCAATTTGGGAAGCATTGGTAGCTTGAACCCCTTAAGGTGCCTGCAGATACTTGAAGTAAGCAGTGGGAGGAGTATACCATCTTCCATATCAGCCACCCATTCTGGTCAAGGACCTCTTTTTCCACTTAAGTCACGATAGCCTCATCAGAATTAGTGTGCAATTAGTCACCTCAAGCCCAAGAGATTGCTTAGAGGATTGTGCATTAACGTTATATTTTAATGTTATTATTTCTGATATTTTCAAAATGTATTTTAAAATCACAATTGCTTACAATTTTACGAATCCATATGTGCCTCTTTACTCAGTTCTGCCTTGATGGCATTAAGCAATAGGCAGTTTGTATTTATTCAATCCAGAATCTGTCTGGAAAGAGCTAATCAAAGAAACTAGTAGTGTATTATTCAAGTAGATTCACTGCTCCAGAACAAAGCAAGTTTGCTAGAAAAGATGATTGCAGGCATAAATATAAGGTGGTTACTGCTAAATTCAGTGGGGAATTTAGTTAAAAAATATTTTGTATGCTGTTTACACCAATAGCATTTAAGTAGAACTCACTAGGTAAACAAGGGAATATCCACAAAGGAGGAGGTGAAAAGAGGTGGGAGGAGGTATTTGTGAAGCATCAATACTAAAAGAGATCAGTTGGAGCTGATAAGACAATGCTCAGGAATGGAAATGACTACTGAAAGTTGAAACAGCCCAGTCCATCATAGGCAAAGCCCTCCCTCTCATTGACTACTTTTACAAGCTAAACTTTGCCTTTATAGCAGAAACATACTATATGTGGTGTCACTGATCTGGTGCTGCTGTTACTCTCCCCAGAGAACTGATATTAGTGAGATCGCCGCAGGTCACTCTAACACTATCTACTTGGTGGTCACTCATCTACCTAGCTGAACCATTTTGGTGTGTCCACCTCCCTGAAGCAACTACATATGATGTTCTATACCTCCTGTAAGCTCCTCAGTGAGTTCAAGTTCCATCCATTCCATGCAGACTAAGAGGAGCTGTACTTAGACATGCCTCCTGCAAATGTAATTGTTGGGGACACCGAAACTGTTCCCTGAACAGAAGGAGCTGATCACTCCAGTGACTAACATTACTGCCCCTTTAATAAATTAGTGGACTTGGAGGGAAAATTATAAGAAGAATTTTACCTTGTTCTTAGCTTTTTGCTCATTGAAGCCTTCTGACCACCAGCACCATTTTGACTTCAAAGCAGCCCTTCTCAAGATGGCCACTCTGTTATAACTTGCCTTCCTTTTATTCACTGGTAGAGCAGTCACTATTGAAACTACAAATCGCTTGCTGGCATCTCCTGCACTTCTCTTGCTGCTGGGGTGGTTATGGAGGTTTGCATATTCATCTAACAGCTGCAATCTTCTCAGAAAGTGGCCACACCTACTTTAATTATTGCAGTGCAAGAGGCTACTCCTGTGATGGAAAGTCATTAAAAGAATCATCAATTGACTTAAAAACAAGAACTCTAGAAGAAACAGAATTTCTTTTGACCATCACCATACAGCAAAGATGTAGTTCTGAGTGAAGGCATCACCCTTGTCTAGAAAGAATGTTCCATAAGGATATCAGCATTGCAGTAATTGTGATTGTTAAAAGAGACAGCCAGTTAAAGCAACTGCAGTGGGATCTCTCTGCTGACTGCCACAGTGAGGGCTCTTCTGAACCCCAGTTCTAGTAGCCGAATAATATTGCCCAGAGCTACAGTGCAAAATTCATCTATCAAGATGTACAGTTGTCAGAATCTTCATCACATGACGTCTAAAAGTATAAGCAAGAGATCCTCATTGTTATACGGACTGTTTTGGCTTTGGCTAAGTCTACCATTTTCATTGAAGGGGATTAAAGCAAATGCAGATCAAAGATGACTTCTCTCAGAAATTTGTCACTACTTTGCAGCTGATAAACACAAGCTGTGATGCTTACCAAAAGGTCTACCACAAAAGGTCTATCCCAGTATGGAACAGGGATCAACTCTCTTTCTAATCTACAATGCACTTCACCTCCAACAAGCTCCCTGCTGGAGCAGAGTACTCACCAGGACAAATGTGGAAACTGTTCAACACTTCTAAGTCATGCTGACCTAAATCCCAGTCATCAAATTATGTACACAGCTCACGCCTAGCAGTGCACAGTTGTGCAGATTCAGAGGTTAATCTCCAGGTTGTAGTTAATTTTTTTTAATTGAAGAATACAAGAGGATGGGGCCCGTCTCTACTATATAACCCAGTTCCCACAATGAAACCTTAGAAATATACATCATAAGTATACTTATTATCAAAGTAGGTATATGTCACCATATATAACCCTGAGATTCATTTTCTTGCAGGCAATCATAGTAAATGCAAGAAACACAAAAGAATCAATGAAAGACTGCACCCAACAGGACAAACAAACAACCAATGTGCAAAAGACAAAAAACAGCAAACACTGTTTATGTTTAATTACATAAACAAACAATAAATATTGAGAACATGAGATCAACAGTCCTTGAAAGTGAATCCATAAGTTATGGGAACAGTTCAGTGATGGGGTGAGTGAGGTAGAGTGAAGTTACCCCCTCTGGTTCAGGAGTCTAATGACTGAGGGGTAATAACTGTTCCTGAACTTGGTAGTGTGAGTCTTAAAGCTCCTGTACCTTCTTCCTGATGGCGAGAAGAGCATGGCCTTGATGGTGGATTCTATTTTCTGCAACAGCGCTCCATGAAGATTTGCTCAATGGTGAGGAGGGAGGGCTTTACCTGTAATGGATAGGACTGTATCCACTACTTTCGGTAGGCTTTTCTGTTCAAGGGGATTTGTGTTTCCATACCAGGCTGTGAAGCAACCAGTCAATCTACTCTCCACCACACATCTATAGAGGTTTGTCTGAGTCCTAGATGTCATGCAGAATGTTTGCGAAGTTCTAAGAAAGTACAGGCACTGCCATGCTTTCTTCGTAATGGCACTTATGTGCTGGACATGGGACAGATCCTCTTAAATAATAACACCGAGGAATTTAAAATTGTTGATGCTCTCCACCTCTGACACCCCCATGAGTACTGGCTCATGGACCTCTGGTTTCCTCCTCCTGGTCAATAATTAGCTCCTTGTTCTTGCTGGCATTGAGTAAGAGGTTGTTGTGGTACCATTCAGCTAGATTTTCAATCTCCCTCGTATACGATGATTTGTCAATGGCAATGGTGTTGTTAGCAAACTGAAATATGGTATTAAAGCTGTGCTTAGCCTCACAGTAATAAGTATAAAGAGAGCAGAGCAGGGGGCCTTCTGGTGCACTTGCATTAAAGGAGATTGTAAAAATGTTGTCTATCCAAACGGACTGGGTGAGGAAATTGAGGATCCAGTTGCACAAGGTCTTGAAGCTTATGGATTAGTTTTGAGGGGATGATAGTATTGAATGCTGAGCTGTAGTCAGTGAAGAGCATCCTGGTGTATGCATCTTCGCCTTGCAGATATTCCAGGATTGAATGAAGAGCCAATGAAGTGGCACCTGCTGTTGTCCTGTTGTGACAGTAGGCAGATTGGAGTGGATCTAAGATGCTTCTCAGGCAGGAGGAGTTCATATATTTCATCATCAACCTCTCAAAGCATTTCATTACAGTGGATGTAAGTGCTACCTTTTGATAATCTTTGAGGCAGGTTATCATATTCTTAGGCACCAGTTTCATTGAAGCCTGCTTGAAGCAGGAGAGTACCTCTATGCTTTGGAGGTACAGATCATTTATGAATAACACCTCAAAGCTCTCAACAGAAACTATCAACATTGCCTATATAAAATCTTCCAACTGAGTTGTCAGGAGAGATAGAACAATATCAGCAACTTCTCCAGCGTTGTGCCACTGTTCACACAGACACCTATGGTGGGTGGGGAACAGATGGTTCCATATACCTGACTCCAGAGATCAGCACTTTCATCTAAGGTGTCATGATAAGAAATAAGCAGGATAGAGAGAATGCTTCCTGAAGAATCTCGAAGTGTTCTTTGAAAGAAAATGAAACATCCTCATCAGCTTGTGAGAACAAGGGCTCATAATCACTCAGAACAGGAAAAGAGTACCCAAAGAGGTGCTGAGCATCTCAGGTCTCTGGTTCTGGAGCACATGGAAGTAACTGCAAATGTCAGGAGTGCACAGATAACCCATGCACCTGCTGCAGAGTCAGCAGGTCCCACTTTAACTTCATCAGCCTCTTCAAACCACAGAACTAGAGTGGAAGCAAGACAACAGGGCAATATTGTACAAATTTGAAGATATAGAATGTATAAGAATAAAAGCCATCCATTTGACCAACCAAAATTTAAAATAGAACAATAGAAGCTCTTGTTACTTTAAGTCAGGTAATAGTCATTCCCCTTACAGCTGAAATCCTCTACTGGTTAATTCAGTGAATAGTGGTATTCTGTGACTAATTTATAAAAGAAACCTGCATTTGTCAATACATATATTATGGGAACAGGCCCTTGGACCCCTGAGTTCATACCAATCATCAAGCGCTTATTGATGCTAATTCTGTACTAATCTCACTTTATCCTCTCCACATTCCGTGAACTTCTCCTAGATTCTACCACTCAGTTACAGACTAGGGCAGTGTACGAGGCCAAATAGTCTTTGGTATGTGAGAGGAGACTGGAGCAGCAGCAGGAGCAGTGTGCTGCTGATCACAGGGGTAATGCTGAAACGCCTCACAGACAGCACCTGCCGTCAGTCAGGGTGCTGGAGCTGTGAGGTAGCAGCAATGCTATGTCCTGAATTACTACGATCATTCTACCCATGCAGGCAAAACCAGTGCTCAGTCTTTGTTGGAAAGGGATCCTCTAGATTTTAGATGGTCCTGGCATGAGTGGAAATGAGTGGATTTAAGAGGTTAAAACCACAAGGTGAGCAGGATGAGTGAATTGGGCATGAGATGGAGATTCACACATATTGTGCAATGGCTTTGCATGAGTTTAATAGTGATCAAACTTTTGAAATCACTCTTGCTTACGAATTAAGTCAGAAAACTGAGGTTAATTTTGCATTTTGGCATTTGGATGATGGGTTGATTCTACCCAGGAGACTTCCAATTCCATTTGGGTATAAGAAACACCATATTAACTAAATCTACATTTATTATTAACGTATGTATATGTAATACAACCTTGAGTTAGTCTCCTAACAGGTAGCCACAAAACAGAGAAACCCAGAAGAACCCACTTAAAAAAAGACAGAATGCTGGTCTAAAAAGAAACTTATTGAGCTGTCTCCTTAAATTTTCTTAATGCTTGATAGAAGGAAACAAATTGAAAATAATAATTGGAATGACACTGAAATTCGTGGTGCAACAAGGTATGAACATGAAATAGGCACATCTCAAAGTTGCTATGTCATTAAATAGTGGTTAATGACATTATAAGATCTTTCTTGAGAAACAGAATTTTGCTCTGAATAATAGGTCTTAAGCCCAGTAGAAATACATTGAATAGATCCATCATTCAGTAAGATCCCTGGTTAATCTTTGTCTCAACTTCTACCCAATCCTTACAGCCCTCATCTCTTCTGCAGTTCAAATACTTCCACCTTGGTCTTGCATACAGGTAATATCGTAACACACAGGCATCTGAGAAAGAAAGCAGCCTTGGAATCTACAGCTATTTGGGATGGAGAATTCCAAAGATTCATAACCATCCCCTTCCCTATCCACCCATCTTGCCTGAGAAGTTTCACACACTAAATGATGGTGGAACTCAGAAAGTCAGGCTGCATCTATAGAAATTAGTAAACAGACAAATGTCTTGGCCCAAAGTGCTGTTTAATCATTTCCAAAGATTCTGATTGACCTGAGTTCCTCCAGCATTTTGTGTGTGTTGCCCTAGATTTCCAGCATTTACAGAATCTCTTGTGTTTCTGAAAAATTCCTCCTATTTTCAATATTAAGTGGCCAGTTTCTTATTCTGGGATAATGGATCCTGGTTCTAAGATACCAAGAGACAAGCCATCTAGATATCATCTATCCTGTCAAACCCCCACCCCCTTTGACTCGTCTGCCTCAATATGATCGTATCTTATTCTCCTTGGCTCTACAGAGTTTAGGTCCATTTGTCCTTCAAAGACAATCTCTTTATCTCAAATTTAGATAACCTTGGAAAGAGCTTAATTAACACTTTAAAAAATATGAACAGACTAGAAGAAAAACCGCCTGAGAGTCAAATAAGTTATTTCTTTCGTAATGGATTGCCACCTCTATACCAAAGGATCATTCTGATAAGACTCATTCCAGACAAGAGAAAATCTGTAGATGCTGGAAATTGTAGCACCACACAGAAAATGCTGGAGGAGCTCAGCAGGTCAGCCAGCATCTTTGAAAACTAGTACAGTTGATGTTTCTGGCCAAAACCCTTTGGCAGGATTGGAGAAAAAAAAAGATGAGTTATTTAAAAGGTAGGGGAGGGGAGAGAGAAATGCAAGGTGATTGTTGAAACTGAGATGGGGAGGGATGAAGTAAAGAGCTGGGAAGTTGATTGGTGAAAGAAATACAGGGCCGGAGAAGGGGTGTCCCATAGGAGGGAACAGAGGGCCATGGAAGAAAGGAAAGGGGAGAGGAGCACCAGAGGGTGATAGTGGACTGGCAAGGAAATAAGATGAGAGAAAGAAAAGGGAATTGGGGAATGGTGAAGGAGGGAGGGGGGCATTATCTTAAGTTTGAGAAAGCGATGTTCATTCCAGTTATTTCAGTACCTGGAAATGAGTTCATCCTTTCAATGAGCCCAAGTTCTGAAAACATTTTCCCCACAACCACCACCCCCCCCCACCCCCACCCCAACTCCAGGATAAAAAATTGCAGATGATGGAATTGAGGAAACATAGGATGCTTAATGTTCGAAGAACTAAGCAGATGAAGGCACTATTAAACAGTTGATCTTGCAGACCAAAAATTCTACATCAGAATCAGCAAAGTGAAAATATGAGCTCATACTGCACACATATTAAAACCTAGTATATATAAATGTAATAAAATAAAATAATTTAAATAATATATTTACTTTCTTATCCCAATATAGGATCCTTGACTAGCAAGTTTGTTTCTCTCCCCATTGATGCTGCATGACTTGCTAAGCATTCCCAGAACTTTGTTTTTTCTGAAAATTCATATTAATGAAGATGACAATAAAGAGTTATACATGTTTCATTATGGTAAACATAATATCTTGACAAAAGCTGAATTATGCATATTTCTCATTGCAAATAATTTCTACTAATACCAACCTGTGTATTGTTTTGTTTCCTTTTCTCTAGCATAATCGCTGCATTCCAGTTGGTTTGGAGACCTATTACTCGGAGCAAGATTCTGCTACTCGGGGAAGATTTTACACTGTCATTAACCACTATAACTTAGCAAAACAGACCATTTCACGCTCGGTTTCACCCTGGCTGGCTACACTCTCTGAAGAGAAAGTGCTGGGGAAGGAAAGTGAAGATGCTGGCAAACCCACTGAGTAAACGCCCGATTTGACCCTCGGTTCCTTGCAAACCAATATAGGAACCAACTTTAGCTGCTTAATGTACAAGGCACTGACATTAGTAAGTTATGGAAGAGAACTTGTTAATTTGATCCAGCTTGGTTTTTCTTCCATTCCTCTTCATTCTGTTCATGTTATTTGTAAGTGTTAATGAAATTCTTTCCAAGGTGGCATGCTTGTCTCATTTGATTAGATCAGCTAGGATTGCTGTACTTTTAATAATCTCAGGTTGTGGATGTGAAAGTAAGTAAATAAGAGAAAGACCTGCTCCATATTCTGATTCTGTGGATAGATCTTTTGAAAATCCAGTCACCCATGCCCTTTTTAAAAAAGCAGAGTATTCTCTAAAATAAACTTATTTGGTGATTAATGAGTACTTTGGTAATTAGATATGTTGGAACAGCAAGATTCTCGAACTTAAAATCTGCAGATACAGTGAAATATTACTCCACTTCAGTGTTAAATAACAGTTAAAATTGAAAGTGGAAGCACCATAAGTTTTTATAGGGGAATCTATTGTCTGATACAGTGATGTTGATGACTTTTCATTTAGAGTATAGATTATTGGTTACAGTCAGTTTATGGATAAACACATATAGCAGTTGGGTCACAGTCACAAGCTATGGTCTTGAAGTAAAACAGGTTAGTTCTATCAACTTAGTTTTAAATTGGGGTAGAGTGAAAGTTGTAAAGAGTGCATTAACATCTGGCAGAGCTCTCATTTAATCAACTAGGATTTGTAAAGGCTGCAACTCTGAAGGATTTCTACATTTGCTCTTCTGCTCCAACAGTTATGAAAATAAAAAAAATTCTATTTGCCTCATTTGTTAGGCAAAGACTATACCATCTATCCCATATTTTGAAGAAACTAACGATTTTATATATTAAAAAATGGTTTAGACCTTGCCATTCTTGGAGTCCTTCTAAGCAGCTATTTCTAAAAATAATGAGAATACATAGAACGTGTAGGATTTTAATAGTACTTAAATATTCTTTCTTTCCTGCATCCTCTTCCCCAGAAAGAGATTCAGCAGAATGGATTTAATTAAGCATCTCTGTTATCATTAACAGAAATCGAATTTGTGTATATAAAAGAAAGTACAAATGAATCATTAGTATTTTTAATGTCTGAGAATTACATTATATCAGACATGTTTAAAAAAAAAGTCTTTTGCCAATGCATATGAAACACAGTATCTGGACATTAAATATTTATTTTTCATCAGCACTTATGCATAATGTTTTATAAATAAAACACAATTTACACTTATGCTTTACATGATCCTGAAACATAATTTGGAATTAATAGTATTTCCTTTATTTTGCATCTTTTTAGATGCCCCTTAAATTTAGAAGGGGACTATGCACTTCATTTTGTCACCCCAAATAATTATATAGTTCCTTTATTTTGATATTTTAAATGTGCAGAAGCCGATCGGCCACATTTGCCTTTAGAGGAAGAGGTGCCAAAATACTAGATGTGGACTGCTTGAGACTGATTTCTTCAGAATCACATTGGATGTTGAGGAAAATACATGGCAGAAAAAGGGAGGGAAAAAGATGCAGACATAACAAATTAAAATGAGTGCCAAAATGTCATGCTTTGTAAAACATGTGCCATATTTGTCATATAGTGATTATGGTGTTAAGTCCTGTTTGTACAGAGCTCCATGTGTTTTATACATCTGAGCAAATGTTGTATTGGATGTAAAATGATGCAATGAGGGTAACTAACACACTATATAAAACAAAGTCCAATAAAAAATGTTGTTTTTCTTTTTTTTAAAAACAAACACCTACATTTCATCCCCAAGTTAGTAATCACTCCTGCAGGTAATAATAATAAATAAAATGCTTGGGTCTGACTCTCAGAATTGCATAATAATTGATAAATATATCCTTTTAATCTACTATAGTTCATTCTCTCCCAAAGAATTACAGACATTACTGTTGTACAAAATCTTTTCTTACTATTTTAATATAGTTCTGATTCTTACGCTGTTTTCTCTTTTACTGCAGCCACTGAAATCCTTTTTCATCTTCACCCACCATTTAGTATAAGTAGCCATTTCAGAAACCACTAGTTAAACACAGTGAAAATATGGATCCAGTCAATAACTTTAAAGGTTATTAGTTGAGTAACGAAGATGAAAACACACTGCATTCATCTTTGTAGAGTGCATACTTAATAAAGTGAATTGGATAACTGGTCATGGAGACATTATAACTGAGACAGCACTGCTGTTAATCAACAAAATCATTGCAACCCAACAAAGGTCAATTGGCTCATCAGTTCAATCTGGAAACTTGATTGAGTTTATCTTGGGGGCGGGGGGATACAACTGTTGTTTCTGCACAGCAACTGCTGTCCAGAAACAAGTGCTCAAGTTATATCTCATTAACATATTAAGGTCTAGAATTTGCACTATTTGTTTTCATGGTCTCTACTGCATGACACCTCTGAGCTACTGTGCTAATTTCATTCCTCCGTTACACAAAATAAAAATCAGTGTATCCTATTTTCAAAGAAATTGAATCTGGATTTTAGCAATTTCACATTACTTTTATTAATGACAATAATGGCAAATACTTCTTATAAAGAAATCAAAACTTCATTTATTTCATTGTAGGAGCAATGCATCATTTACTGTAACTCTGGCACTAAAAGTACTACATTGAAAAACACAAATGAGTGTTGCTTGATGTTTCTATTAATGTTTATTTCAAGGCTTTTGAATTATAAATCACCATTATTTGACATAACAATATATGACCTATGACAAAAAAACATGTATTTTAGCTTTCTAGCAGAATTTTGTTTGAATGGTCACTGAAGTTTCTGACTAAATACCCAATTTACAAACAAGTTATATTAAATAATATTGCAAAATCGTGCTGCACCACAGCGCAAGTGCAGATTTAAGATGCCTATTTTGCATTAGGCATTCTGTGGGCAAGATATGTTATTAATTTCAATAGGTTCCTCCAAGTTTTAATAAATGCAGCAAAATAGAAACCTTGACTGTCACCATTTGCTAACTGTCATACCAGTCCAAGAAAAGTAGAGAGAATGAACACATCACTAGGAAGAAGAGGATCCAGACACGAAATCCAGCATTATTTTTTATAGCCTGTTGGAGAATAAGACTCCGAATTAGTTACAAAGCATCATTTCTGAATGTTATAGATGCCCATATTTCCAGTAGAAGTGATGGGCACTGGTATTAACTTATTCTGTTACCATTAGATTCCACACCTGTCAACCGGTTTCAAAAATACAGGAGGGAGACTGAGAGGCTAAGAGGACAATGAGTAAATGGAAAAGAAATGAGGAAGGCAAGCAAACAGATTTACCTCGGTATGAAGGAATTAGCCAGATTTATAATTTTATGATTTTGTTATTATTTTATTTTGTTGTAATGACATCAAATGAGCACTTATCACTCATTTCTCATTTCCCTTGAAGATAATGACGAGACTCTTTCTCTAACCACAGCTGTCCTTTTGGTTATGTTCCCGGAATACATTTCGTTTGGGAACTCCAAGATTCAGACCTGACAGCAATGAAAAGATCGCAGTTTATTTCCAAGGCAGCACTGACTTGCAAAGACATCTGCATTCAAGGAGAGCTGGAAAACTGAATACATATTTGGCTAGAGGCAGGAAACAGCGGGTGGCAGTGGAAGGATACTTCTCAGACGGCAAGTCTCTGACTAGTGGAGTGCCCCGGGGATCGGTGTTGGGCTGTTATTACTTATCTGTATTAACGATTTGGATGAGAATATTTTAGTCAGAATCAGGTTTATTATCTCTGGCATGTGTCATGAAATTTGTTAACTTAGCAGCAGTACAATGCAATACATGATAATGTAGAAAGAAAAAATAATTAAGTAGATCAATTACAGTAAGTATATATATGTATATTAAATAGATTAAGAAGCTGTCCAGAGGCTACAAATTAGATCCAATGTGGTTGTAGGAACAACATTCTTGTACGAGGGTATACTTCTGGCCTGACCTGGCAGGACTCAATTATTAAAGCATTAAATAGCTTGAGCTTCAGGTTACATTTAGTAATTATTGGCATCAGTCTTTCATAGTGTTTATACAGTTCAAATCATTACACAGTGTACTGAGCACAATGCAGAGTAAAGTGTGAAAGCTACTGAAAAACTGCAGTGCAGGTAAACAACAACATGTATCGAGGTAGACCGTGAGGTCAAGAGTCCATTTTATCAAACAAGAGGTCTGTTCAAGAGTGATAATAGTAGATAGAAGCCACAAGTCCTTCAGCCCAGTGATATGTGTTTTCAGGCTTTAGTATCTTCTGCCCGAAGACAGAGGGGAGAAGAGAGAACATCTGAGATTGGTGGGGTCTCATACTGGCTAATTTACTGAGGCAGTGTGAAGTGTAGACTGAGTCCTTTGAGGGAAGGCTGTTTCCTGTAATGTGCTGATGATAGTGGACTTGGGGAACAATTGGCATTTTTGCAATCAGTTGAGGGGGATAAGTCTAAGAGAAATATAGAAGCCTAATGTTATGTCCCTATGGGCTTTATTTTTAATATTTCAATTTGTAACCTTTTAAATATGCTTATGCTTAAAGGGAAAGAATAAACAGTTTGCTCAGCAGTGACATTCAGTGGCTCTAGCCTGCCATTGCACTTTAATACTTATTGGTATTTGTTAATAAATATATACCGCATACCCTCTATAGATCTGTGAGACATTGTACCAATTTCACTGAGAATTGATCACAGCATGATTTCCAGGTAAAAACTGTATTACATGTTAATGATGATAATCCTACCCTGGAATTTTCCCACGGAAAGAGAGAGCTGCATTAATTTTACAATGTATTTTGGAATAGACTATTACAATCTATTATTGTGAAATATTAATGCACAGTAGATGTATATAGGCAATAGATTAAAAATCAAATAAGTACTTCAAGCATATTTATGTCAATTACTATGAGAGGATTAGAGTGAGCTGGGATTCCCACCTAGTAGATACATTAGTGGTCACCAACCCGTCAATCTCGATCGACTGGTTGATCTTTGTGACTTTCCCAGTAGATCCCGAAAAAAAATACACAAATACTGTGAAGAGATTGTTTCTGGGTTGCGGGGTTTTCGTTCCATTCTTTCTGCCTAGTGCACATGTGCATAGGTCCCCTGCACTACACAGTGTACTTCAGTGGTCCCTAACCACCGGGCCGCGAGGAAACAATACGAGTCAGCTGTACCTTTCCTCATTCCCTGTCACGCCCACTGTTGAACTTGAACCCATGCGAGGTCATCAGTCACCTAAACGCGCGGCCGGTGGGAAGAGCCGATGCTACTGGCCCGGAGCGCGGCTGGCGGGAAGAGCCGATGCTATTGGCCCGGAGCGTGGCTGGCGGGAAGACCCAATGCTACAGGGCTGAAGCATGGACAGATGGGTGCCGCCTCTGAACCTGTTTAGCACACCGAATGTTCATGGGGAACCCGGTGCTAAAATATTCGCAGATGACCTAATTCGGGCTAAGGTTTCGTAAGTATCAGAGCAGCTACCTCGCTGCGATCTGCTGATACAAACTTCTGTTGGTCGATAGATCCTACAAGGGGGGCGGGCGTGGGCCTCTCACTCTCCTCGCTCGGTTGGTCGCTCTGTCCGGACTGAAACCGCCACGGCCGTGGCGGCGGGCAGGCAGAGGATGGAGTTCGGGCCTGGAGGCTGTCTAATGTGGCAATGAAGCCCTCAAAACTGCCTCGGTACCTTGAGTCCAAGCGCCCTGCACTTAAAGACGAACCTGTTGAGTTTTTTCCGCGGAAAAAACATGAGCAGGGCAGGGCAGCAGCTAAGTGCCGAGAGCCACGAAGGTCGTGTTTAACACCCCCCCCCCCCCCCCCCCCCCTGTTGGCTGGTCCAGAAGAATATCGTCAATATTGAACCGGTCCACGGTGCAAAAAAAGGGTGTGTACCCCTGGTGCTCATGCATTATTTCTAATTCCGGGTCGGGTTGAGGGGTTTTACTTCCGGTCTTTTCTGCCCTAGTGCACATGCGTGTAACTAATCAATTTGGAGTCCATCTCGCCTTTCACTGAGGCCAAGGTAGTGGATCTTGGGCTTAAAAAGGTTGGTGACCACTAAGATACATGAAGATCACTACTGCTGTAATAAGTGTCTGATGACCTAAAGTTCAAGGTCTTCACACACACAAATTTTCATTATTTTCATCTGTCACCTTCCAACCTCAATGTACCAATAATTCAAAGCCATTATTGAAAAAGTATTCAGGTGTATTTTCTTACAACACAGAAGGAAGTCATTTGCTCCATCAACCCTATGCTGACTCTCAGAGAACACCCATTAGTCCATTCCCCCACATCTAATCTATTCTCTTTCACAAGTCCTGCTTCTCCTGCTACCACTTATACTAGGGGAAATTTAGGGACATTGTTTAATGTTGGAGGAAGCTCACAGTGTCACAGGAAGATCGTGCAAACTCTACACAGAAGTCAGGAGTGAACAGCAGCTGTGTGGCAGTACCTGGAACTTGTGTACCACTGCACTGCCCTTCAATCCAGAATTCCCATTTACGCTGCTCTGTCAATAAGCTCAGTTATTTAGTTAGCTTACCTAGTTGTGCCAAGTTAAACCAGAGGTGTTTGTCAGTCAGTCAAGTCTGAATCAGAGATATGTGAGCACTACCACCTGAACTCTGCCTGTCGTTATTTTTATAGAACAAGAGATTTAGCAGATGCTGGAAACATTCAGCAATACCCAAAAATGCTGGAGGAACTTGGCAAATCAGGCAGCATCTATGGAGGGGAATAAACAATTGGTTTTGGGCTAAGGCCCTTCATCAGGACCAGAAAGAAAGAGAGCAGAAGCCAGAATAAGATGGTGGGTGGAATAGGAAGGACTGCCAAACAGTCCTTCCATGCATGTCTGACAGGGTCATCTATATTATCCGATGCTCCTTGTGCAGTTGCCTCTACATCAGTGAGGCCCAACGCAGATTGGGGTACTGCTTTGTCGAGCACTTTCGCTCTGTTCACCACAAAAGGCAGGAATTCCCTGTGGCTGCCCAGTTCAATTCAATTTTCCATTCCCATATCAACATGTCTGACCATGGCTCCTCGACTGCCACAATGAAGATAAATTCAGGTTAGAAGAGCAAAACATCATATTCTGCCTGGGTAGAATCCAACCTAATGGGATGGACATAGATTTCTTTACTTCTGATAATTACATCCTCTTCCCCCTTCTCACTTTTTCCATATCCTATTCTGGTTAGCTGTTCCTGAATGTGTGTCTTCAGGCTTCTGGACTTCATCCTTGATGATAGCAATGAGAAGTGGGCATGTCCTGGGTGATGGGGGTCCTTAGTGATGGATGCCACCTTTAGAAGGTGTATTGGATGCTGGGGAAGCTAATTCTCATGATGGGAGCTGGCTGAGTTTACAAATTTCTGCTGCATTTTCCAGCTTTATGCAGTGGCCCCATCCTCCTCCTCTTTATTCCACAGTCCACTGTCCTCTCCTTGCAGATTACTTTTTCTTCAGCCCTTTTAGCTCTCCCACCTATCATCTTCTAGCTTCTTACTTTAACCTTCCTCACCCACTCATCCACCCTCTCCCTTATCACTTGTTAGTTTGTGCTCCTTTCCCCTACCCCTTCTTATTCTGGCTTCTATCCCCTACACTTCCAGAAGAGATGAACGAGCTCGGCACATAACATTGACTGTTTATTCCTTTTCAAAGATGCTGCCTGACCTGCTGACTTCCTCGAGCATTTTGTGTGTGCTGCTGTGGTTACTTTCACCTTCAAAATATTTTTGCATTGAAAGTTATAAAGAAGGAAATCAATGGAGGATGTGGCACCAACGAAGGCCACCAACCCCTTTTGTTCAGTTAATTTCACTGCAAAGCTCTTCAGAGTTGCATAACCTTCTCCCCCTTTCAAGAATGACCTCCCTCTCCCTATCAGTGCATCCTAACAACTGACTGCATTAAAATAATTTCTTTATGTTGCTTTTGGCTCTTTTGCTAGTTCCCTTAAGTCAGTGACATCTGGTTACTGCCTTAATTTGTTTCCCTTCGTTATTAACTGTTTTTCTGATTTTGAACACAAGCTTTTGTTCAAATGCTTGGGTCTTTACTTGAACCCCTCTGCTCAAAGAAGAGCAACCTTAACTTATTGAACTCTTGCAAACACAATACCATGCTAGATTTTTTTCTTTTAATTCCTCCTAACCTTGGCACCCTTTCTATAGGCACAGTTAATACTATAAATAGTAAACTATAAAATAAATTCTCTTACTCCATATTCTGAATCACAAACTACTGCAGAATGGAAAATGATTATCTTTGCATTTTGAGGCTACTCCATTGATGTTTTTCAGGGAAACATTAATAAATTTTAGAAAAGAATGTAATGCAATTGCTGTGCAGCTGACTCCAGATAATTTAGAGCATAGTTAATAACATTCACCTGAATTGTCGATTTTCTTCTTTATTGTTCTGACTGAGATCAACGTCTATCAACTAATAATATTTCTTACCTCTCTAATATCTTCATTCCCTTCCTTAACATTTTCAGTTGTACCCACAACTAGTTCATGAATGCTGTCTATCTCTTTTTCCTGTCAAGCAAGAATAAAGAAATCCTGATGAATTGGATAAACAGAAGTTGTTGCCCATAATTTCCATTTCACAAACGTCAGATGTTACTGTCTCTACCAAAACAAATCCTTTCAAAACATTGAACAGATATGGGAACATACTAATATCAACTTTCTCACAACGCAAATATATTTAATGTTCTTAAACATTTAAAATATTGTTACCCATTAATAATTTTATAAACAAAATAAATAAAAATTTTAAAGGACATATTTGTACATAAATACATCGGGGCACAGCTGCGCAAGCGCGTGGACGTAAGCCAGTGAGAACAGTGAGAAGAGTTTAAAAGGAGACAGCTTTATAGAGTGGGCATCAGAGGAACAGGTGATGGAGTAGATGGAGACAAAGTAGGAAGGCTTTGGCTCAACTGGACTTAGCTGATAATGGGTTAAGGCATGGTAGGCTGCCTGAATAGAAAACAGACAAGAAGAATGTGTGTGAGGCCGGTGTTCTGTGTTAGATATGGATAGTCCGGGAGACTCCCAGCTTCCCAGATGACAACATCTGCACCAGGTGCGTCGAGCTGCAGCTCCTTAGGGACCGTGTTAGGGAACTAGAGATGCAGCTCGATGACCTTCGTCTGGCCAGGGAGCGTAAGGAGGTGACAGATAGGAGCATCACACCTGGGCCTCAGGAAACAGGTAAGTGGGTAACAGTCAGGAGAGGAAAGGGCAGGAGTCAGATGCTAGAGAGCACCCCTGTGCCTGTACCCCTTGACAATAAGTACCCTTGCTTGAGTACTGTTACATAAGAACATAAGAAATAGATTCAATAAGATCATGGCTGATCTGTCCATAAATTCAGCTCCATCTACCTGCCTTTTCCCCATAACACTTAATTCCCCTACTATGTAAAAATCTATCTAATTGTATCTTAAATATACTTAGTGAAGAAGCCTCAACTACTTCTCTGGGCAGAGATTTCCACAGATTCACCACTCTCTGGGAAAAACCGTTTCTCCTCATTTCCGTCTTAAATCTTCACCCCTGAATCTTAAGGCAATGTCCCTTGGGGAAAGCAATAGTGGCCACGCCACTGGCACAGAGTCTGGCCTGTGGCTCAGAAGGGTAGGGAAATGAAGAGAAAGGCAGCAGTGATAGGAGACTCTATAGTTAGGGGGTCAGACAGGTGATTCTGTGGATGCAGGAAAGAAGCACGGATGGTAGTTTGCCTCCCAGGTGCCAGAGTCTGGGATGTTACAGATTGTGTCCACAATATTCAGAAGTGGGAAGGAGAACAGCCAGAGATCGTGGTACATACTGGTACCAACAACGTAGGCAGGAAAAGGGAGGAGGTCCTGAAAGCAGACTACAGGGAGTTAGGAAAGAAGGAAGTTGAGAAGCAAGTAGTCATCTTGGGATTACTGCCTGTGACACGTGACAGTGAGTATAGGTCTAGAGTGAGAGCAAGGGGCAGGGATTCTGATTTCTGGATCACTGGGACCTCTTTTGGTGCAGGAGTGACCTGTAAACAAAGGACGGATTGCACTTGAATCTGAGGGAGACCAATATCCTGGTGGTGAGGTTTGCTAAGGCTATTGGGGAGAGCTTAAACTAGGACTGTTGGGGGGGGGGGGTGGGAACCAAACTGAAGAGATAGAGGAAGAGGCAGTTGGCTCACAAATAGAGAAAGCTTGGAGACAGTGCAAGAGGGAGGATAAGCAGGTGATCAAGAAGGGACGCTCTCAGACCAAAGTTTGAGATGTGACTATTTTAACACAAGGAGTGTTGTGAACAAAGCGGATGAGCTTAAAGCGTGGATCAGTACTTGGAGCTATGATGTTGTGGCCATTACAGAGACTTGGATGGCTCAGGGGCAGGAATAGTTAGTTTGAGTGGCAGGCTTTAGATATTTCAGAAAGGACAGGAAGGGAGGCAAAAGAGGTGGGGGTGTGTCACTGTTAATCAGTGATAGTGTCATGGCTGCAGAAAAGGAAGAAGACATGGAGGGATTGTCCACGGGGTCTCTGTGGGTGGAAGTTAGGAACAGGAAGGGGTCAATAACTCTACTTGGTGTTTTTTTTTTATAGACAGCCCAATAGTAAAAGGGACATCGAAGAGCAGATAGGGAGACAGATTCTGGAAAGGAGTAATAATAACAAGGTTGTTGTGGTGGGAGAGAGTGGTGAGTGCGTGGAATGGGCTGGTGGTGGATACAATAGGGTCTTTTTAGAGACTCCTGGATAGGTACATGGAGTTCAGAAAAATAGAGGCTATGGGTAACCCCAGATAATTTCGGAGGTAAGGACATATTCGGCACAGCTTTTTGGGCTGAAGGACCTGTATTGTCCTGTAGGTTTTCTATGTTTCTATAAAAAGTATTGCAAATAGAGCATCTCTGAGTAAAGAGCCAAGATCTGGAGTTTCTTCTCTGTGTGCTGTTCTTCGTACAATTCAACTGGCATACATTGGTATAAACAGCAAAATTTGAAAGACAAATTGTATTAATTCAAGTTTCTGCAAGCCTTTGTTCTAAATTAAAAAATCCATGTTATAGTTCGGAGAGGCAACCAGTAACAATTTGATTAATGTTGACAAAATTAGACCACCATATAAAAATGGTGCGATAATACATTGACTATGAGAAGGCAAAAGATATTGAATTCTTAATGGACTGTTCAAAATATAAATGTTCTTGCACTCAGAATGAATTAATCGTCACTGGGAGCTTAAATAAATTGCACTCAATTGCAGATCACTGTGGAGCATTTAAATTTTATGAGGTTATTTTGGAACACTATTAGAAAAGCTTTAAAAGGTTCTGACTTTTTTTTCTTTTTATACTGACCGATGCATTCTATAGTACCTGGGAAATAGTTTTGAACAATTTTTATGTTATTTTCTGCAATTTCTGATGTCCTACAGGTGAACAAGAGGTTGATATGTTCTCAATTAGTAAGGGCGTCAAAAATTATGGGGAGGAGGCAGGAGGATGAGTTTGAGAGAGATATTTGTCAGCCATGGAGCAGGCTCAGTGGCCTAGTTCTGCTCTGAGGCATTACAGTCTCATAAATTGTCATCATTTTATTTTGGTAAATTCATGGATGTATAAATAGTTGTAAAGAAGATTTTCAAAGCAATTAAAATCACTTATGAAAACTTAATACAAACAGAATACTGGAAGAACTCAGCGGGTAATTATAGCCTCTTTAGAAATAAATGGTGGAAGTCAATATTTCAGATTGAGACCCTGCATCAGGATCCAATGGGAACAGGAAGATGACCATATATAATAGTGCAAAGGGGGAAGGGGGTAAGGGGATAGAGGATGGCTGGTGATAGGTGGAGTCAGGCGGAGATGACTTGATGGACAGAATGAACTAGATGTGTTTGGAGGGGTGGGGAGACAAAGGTTGGTGGTTGGTAGGTGGAGTCAGAAAGGACAGAATAAGAGTACATGGAATATATTGCTTGACTTTGCTTGATCAGGCTGGTTTAAATTTTATGTTTGCAAGTGAATTTGAGCAGAAATTTGAAGAGTTTTCATTAAAGGCACAATTTTGAGCACAATTTGTTCCCATTTCACTGACTGGAAGAAAGGAAGAAGCAACTCCCAGTTCTTTAATGGACTTGACAAGAAGAAGAACTGAAGCAAAGTCTACTATGTACATCCAAAATTAGCTGGCCCGTTGTGCAGTGGCATCCGCACCAGAGTTTGAGGCGAGTGGTCCTAGGTTTGAATCTGGCCGGGTCCTTGCTCACTTTCCATCCGTGCTGGGTTGAGCATCGAGCTACTAAGTTGGCCTCATAAAAAACAATTGCCAAAAAAACGACAAAGTTGCTGCTGATGTGCCCCAAGGCACGAAGAAGAAAAACAACATTCCAAGATATGTCTCTGGTCATTTGGTTAAAATTGGAAGAAGATGCATTTTAAAGTGAGAGAAATCTAATACAGAAAATACTGACTTTTATCAATGACAGGCTGAAGTTTCTGTGAAAATGGCACTTAAATACTAATGAACTTTAAAATATATAATATATATATTTAAAAACAACATTGCATGGAAATGCTTAAGAGCAGCAATTTTTACACCTTGTTTTCTGCAGCTTGCACAGGATGTACATGATAGCACCTGTATGTTGCGTTCAGCTTCCAACCTTGCTTCCACTTACTTCATTGAGATTGAATTTCAAAAGTGAAGTACAACAGACAGTTGTTCTTACATTGTGTGACTATCTTTGGAAACTGAGGGAAATTTCTACCCCAAAGCATAGATCACCAGCATGTTATTTACCTGTGGCACAGTGTGTGGGTACAATTAATCAGTGTCATTATTTGTATTTTGAATGAGCAATTTAATCTGAAGCACCCCCAATTTCAGTGTATGAGAAACAACATCTGACCAACGAATGCACTTATTGATCAGACTAAATTCCAAAAGGCGTTTGGTTCCAGTGAATTCAAATCACTTTTCCATAGCTTTATTTAAATGCACAATTTGAAAAAGGACCACCACATCCCAAAGAACCAAATTCATTTGCTATGCAAAATAGGTTAGCAACACGTAAAGGAAAAAAATAATATTTAGCTCACCTGTTGCAGAACTTTGTCAGTAAAAATTTCCTGAAGTCTTGAGATTTCAACTACTTTTCCCTCAATTTGCCTGTTCCAAATACATACAATATTTTTTTAGACATACAGGTCAAGGATATGTTCATTTGAAAATAGAATCAAATATAATAAACAGAGCTTTAAAAAAATTCTCAGCACTGGAGGGGATGCAATCGATCATCAGCCAGTTATGGGTTTCCTGTTTTTATCTCACATTTTCAGAATTTGCTGCATTGATCTCTTAACTAGCAGTGTTGGAGTTTGAAAACTTTCCTTATTCAGGATATTCCCATAGGTGGTGTGACATGGGGATTACATGAGGGTAAACTCTTCATCTGTACAACAACATAGCATGTTTGCCCCCAATCTCAGCATGTTGCAGCAGTGTTTCACTTACTTACTTTCACTTACTTCTACCATTTCAACTATCCTGTTGAATCTCAGAGTGCCAAGTTGTAGGAAGATTTTCTTTGAGGCTAGATATAATTAAGTTTGAAAATATTTCTGGGACCTGGAAAGTGCTGGTAAAACCACACTCAGTTCTCATCAGTGGATGATATTGCAGACTTTGCACATTGAATGCTGTAATCTCTGAGATGATGGTCCCCTGAATGTATTATTACACCTGGGACTAAACATCAAAGCTGTACTTCATGTACTACAAAACATGTGGTTGCAGACATCCTTCTCCAGATTGGAAACCTAATCTTGAGTAAATATTAAAGATGTTTTACAGGATTCGTAAGCCTCTGGCTGTACAGGCATTTACATACAGTTAAGACTGTCGCAGTGAGCGGCTAAGTGTCTGACTGGAGGCATAACATAGTCAGAGTAAGATGACAAATTTCCTTTCTTGAGTATAAGACCATAATATATCGGAGCAGAATTAAGCTATTTGGCCCATCGAGTCTGCTCCACCATTTCATCATGGCTGATCTAATTTTCCTCTCAACCTCAATCTCCTGCCTTCTCCCCATATGCCTTCATGCCCTGACCAATCAAGAATCTATTAACCTCTGCTTTAAATACACATAAACACTTGGCGTCCACACCTGTCTGTCGTAAAGAATTCCACAGATTCACTACTCTGTCGCAAAAGAAATTCCTCTTCACTTCTAATCTTAAAGAACAGCCTCTATTCTGAGGCTGTGTCCGCTAGTCTTAAACTCTCCAACCACAGGAAGCATCCTCTCCACATCCACTTTATCAAGGCCTCTCACCATTCTATGGGTTTCAATACTTCTGAATCTCAGCGAATACAGGCCCAAAGCCATCAAACGCTCTTCATACGACAAGCTATTGAATCCTATAACCACTTTTGTGAACTTTCTTTGAACCTACTCCAGTTTTGGCAATTATTTTTAAGATAAGAGGCCCAAAACTGCTCACAATACTCTAAGTGAGGCCCCAACCATTTTTTATAAATTATCAGCATTACATCCTTGTTTTTATATTCTAGTCCTCTTGAGATGAAAGCTAACATAACATTTGTCTTCTTCACCACAGACTCAATCTGCAAATTAATCTTTAGGGAATCCTGCACAGGGACTCCAAAGTTCCTTTGTGCCTCAGGTTTCGTTTATTCTCACTACTTAGGAAATAATCAACCTTTTCATTTCTTCTTCCAAAGTGCATGACCATATTCTTACGAAAATTGTATTTCATCTGCTATTTCTTTGCCCATTTTCCTAACCTGTCCAAATACTTCTGTAGCCTCTCTTCTTCCCCAAAACTACCTACCTGCCTCTCCACCTATCTTCATATAGTCTGCAAACTTTCCAACAAAACCATCAATTCCATCATCCACTGACATACAACGTTAAAATAATTGGTCTCAATACAGACCCTTGTGGAAAACGACTGGTCACTGGCAGCCAACCAGAAAAGGCCCTTTTATTCCCACTCTGCCTCCTGCCAATCAGACTCTGCTTTATCCATTCTAGGGTCTTTCCTTTAATTCCATGGGCTTGTAGCTTGTTAAGCAGTCTCATGTATGGCACCTTGTTAAAGGTCTTCTGAAAATCCAAATACACAACATCAACCAATTCTCCTTTCTCTATCCTGCCTGTTACTTCTTCAAAGAATTCCAACAGATTTGTCAGGTAAAATTTCCCTCAAGGAAACCATGCTGACCATGACCCATTTTATCACGTGCCTCCAAGTACCCTGAGACCTCATCCTTAATAATCAACTCCAACATCTTCCCAACCACTGAGGTCAGACAAACTGGGGTATAGTTTCCCTTTTTCTGTCTCTCTCCCTTCTAGAAGACTGGAGTGACTTTTGCAACTTTCCAATCTTCCTGAACCATTTCATAATGGTGATTCTTGAAAGTTTACTACTAATGTCTCCACAATCTCTTCAGCCATCTCTTTGAGTACATCATCTGGTCCAGGTGACTTACCTACCTTCAGACAGACCTTTCAGCTTCCCATGAACCTTCTCTCCAGTTACGGTAGCTTCACACACTTCATGACCCTGACACCTGGAACTACTAGCATATTGCTAGCACTGAGGTACAAACCGTCCTCTCTGTACTGGTCCCCCTTTCGCTGGAAGACAGCCCAATAATCCAAAAATCTTATGCCCTCCCTCCTACACCATCTCCTTAGCCACATACTAAACTGTATAAACCTCTTAGTTCTGGCTTCATTAGCATGTGGCACGGCTAGCAATCCTGAGATCCCAACCCTGGAAGTCCTGCCCTTTAACTTAGCACTTAACTCCCTGAACTCCCTATCCCGCTCATCCCAGCCATGTCATTGGTACCCACATGGACCACAACTCCTGGCTGTTTATCTTCCCACTTAAGAATGCTGAGGACTCGATCCGAGATATCCCAGACCCTGGCACCCAGGAGGCAACATACCTCTTTGTTCCCGCCACAGAACCTCCTGTCCATTCCCCTAACTAATGCATCCCCTATCACCACAGTAGGCCACTTCTCCCCCTTCCGAGTCACAGAGGCAGACTCAGTGCCAGAGACTTGACCACTGTGAATTTCCTCTGTTAGGTCACTGCGCCCACACGCCATCCCCAATAGCCTGCAACTTGGGTGTAACTTCCTCTCTCTATGTCCTGTCTATCAGCCCCTTGGGTGGGGATCCGGAGTTCATCCAGTTTCAGCTCCAACTCCTTAGTGCAGATTGTTTGAAGCTGCAGCTAGATGCACTTCTTGCAGTTGTGGTTGTCATGGGTACGGGAGTTTTCCCTGCCTTCCCACATCACACAAGTGGAGCATTCAACTATCACGCCTGGCATCTCTATTGTCAGAGCCGAGCAGATATAAAGAAGAGGAGGGGAAAAAGATGAGCTTTTCTTTTCTCTACATGAAGTTTCTCTTTGCAAAAGTCTTAAAAAGCTAAAGCCTCAAGATCACCATTCCGACTTTGTCCACTCAAGACGATGCCCGCTGCGATGATGGCCTTAAAAATGTTAATGGGCCACATGGGTTTGTACAGACGTCTGGTAGCTTTGTGATACTCACTGTTGCTATTAGCTTTGTATTTGGTTACTGGATTTTAAAGTTGTTTTCTGTCATAGACGGATTTGAATAAGAGTTCTGCTTAGTCTAGACCAGGGGTCGGCAACCCGCGGCTCCGGAGCCGCATGCGACTCTTTCATCTCTGTGCTGTGGCTCCCTGAGGCTTTGGAAAATAAATGATGAGTATTTAATTAAAATGTATTTTATGTTAGTTTGTTAGTTTTTGAAATGTAATTCTAAATTTGAAGAGTATGGTGATCTTGTACAATCTAAATAAAACATGTTTTTTGTCGCTATTAATATACATCACCACTGCCAACGCCTGACACCCGCCAGTGCGCGATTTCTTTAATTTTTCGATCCAACGTAGGCTAACTATGGAGAATTCTAAAAAAAGAAAAGTGACTGAAGAAAACAGAACGTTTAATGATACGTGGGCAGATTCATTTGCTTTCACTGCTGACGAGACTGGTTTACCGGTATGCTTAATATGCAATGAGAAACTAGCAAACAACAAAAAGTCAAAAGTCGCAAGATATTTCCAGAATAAACACGCAGCCTTTGCTCAAAAATATCCGGATGGAGATGAGAGAAAAAAAGCCGTTTCGGAACTGATGCGGAAGGTTGATCTGAGCAAAAATCATTTCAAGAAGTGGATGAAGTCTGGAAAATCAACTACATATGCTAGTTTTGTTGCCGCTCAGGAAATAGTCAGGCACGGGAAGCAGTTTACAGATGGTGAATATATAAAAGAATCTTTCATTAAGATTTCAGAACATCTATTCACGGACTTTAAAAACAAGAGTGAAATTGTGCAGAAAATCAGGGATATGCCCCTCTCTGCAAAGACTGTCAAAGACAGAACCAAAAAAATTGCAGAAGACATCACAAGACAGCAAATTAAAGACATCAATTCAGCTGTGGCCTACTCGATTGCCTGTGGCGAGTCTAAAGACAAAGGTGATATTGAACAAATAGCGCTGTTCTACAGGTATGTAAACTCTGCCGGGCCACAGGAAGAAATGATTGAGTTGATACCTCTAAGGCCAAACATGGGGGGAGGACATCTGTGAGGCTGTCTTGAATTGTTTAAGAGCCAAAGGAATAAAGACCACCCATCTGGTGTCAGTAGCTACTGATGGGGCACCAAGTATGACAGGAGCGCACAAGGGATTTGTGGCTTTACTGCAGAAGTCGCTGGACAGAAAGCTGCTGACTTTTCACTGCATCTTGCACCAAGAGGCACTGTGCACTCAAACATTTCCTCAGGAATGCACAGAAGTAATGGATGTTGTCATTCAGATTGCGAATAAAATAATGGCAAAAAGTTTAAATCACCGTCAATTCCGTTTGTTACTGGATGAAAACTTCCCTGGGCAGCAAAGGGCTCACCTTTCCTGAGCTGGAACAGCCAGAGTGGCTGGAAAAGCTACACCTCATGGTAGACATGACAGCGCACCTGAACACGCTGAATACAGCACTTCAGGGGAAAGGACGCACAGCCCTGCACATGTTGGAGGAAGTTTTGGCATTCGAGCGCAAGTTGACAGTGCTTGCCAGAGATTTACAGAAAGGCACATTTTCTCACTTCCCAATTTGAGAGAGTTCAAACAAGCTCACGACATGATAAATTTGGAGTATTTACATTCTGCAGTCATCGCAATGCAAACATCGTTTGGGAAACGCTTCTGTGAGTTCAGAGAGGGAAAAAACACATTATCCTTCCCGGTCACTCCCCTAAGCATCGATCCATCCCTACTGAATACGACTGCATTGGCAGGTGTGAGTCAACCTGATCTTGAGCTGGAACTGGCCGACATAGGCGACAAAGACATATGGGTGTCCAAGTTTAGACGCCTGACAGCAGACCTCGAAGATGTTGCTCGTCAGTAGGCCATTCTTGCTCAGAATCACAAATGGAGTGATATTGAAAACCTCCCCAAACGGACAAACTTGTGTTTGAAACATGGAATGCTATCCCCGACATTTATGTAAACATTAAAAAGTATCTGCTTGGAGTCCTGTCGATCTTTGGATCCACATATATATGTGAGCAGGTGTTCTCCAACATGAACTTTATTAAAAACAAACATCGCGCACGCCTCACAGATGACAGCTTGCAATCCTGTGTAAAGATGAAGGTGACGTCATACAGCCCTGATGTGCAGACGCTCTGCGCTGAGGTCCAGGAGCAGAAATCCCATTAACCAATTATGATAAATATTTTAATTGCCTATTATTTTACGTATATTCATATTTTTTCATTGTTCAGTGAAATAGTCCTTTTATTTTCAGGTTGACAGCTGGCTGACGTTATTTTTGGTTTGCTGCTGGCGGACAATTTAAGGTCGGCGTTTTTCATAAATACAAGAAGGACTCAAATAGACATTGAGTATTTTACTTAAAAGTAACCTTCAACCCAATGTCTTTTTATCGGAGTTCAAAATGTTTTTGTTGCATGCAGAAATGTAATTTCGTTTTCTCTGCAGGAGTTCATCGATTTCATAAATGCAACACATTATAGTTTGTTTATACATAGCATAAAGGCAAAAAAAAAACGTTGTATGCAGTGTTATTTCATTTTAAATGTCAAACGGGTTTTGTGGCTCCCAGTGTTTTCTTTTCTGTGGGAAACGGGTCCAAATGGCTCTTTCAGTGGTAAAGGTTGCCGACCCCTGGCCTAGACCCTTGGACACTGAATCAGAACCAGAGTCAGGTTAATTTTCACTGACGTATGTCATGAAGGCTTGAAGCAGCAATACATGAAAATTAGTGTATGTTCTAAAAAAGTGCAAAAGGTGATTAACGAAGTAGTGTACATTGACAGTTCAGACGTCCGATGGTGTTAGTGAAGAAGGTTGAGTGTGGGTCTTCAGATATATGTACCTCCTCCCTGATGGTAATAATGAAAAGATGACATGTCCCTGTTGGTGACAGGCTTTGATGAAGCTTGTCATTTTCTTGAGGCACCACCTCTTTAAGGTAGAAGAGTGGAATTAGTCCATTCAGTCTGCTTCACCATTCCAACATGGCTGATCTATTATCCCTCTCAACCCCATTTACCTGCCTTCTCTCTGTAACCTTTGACTCCTTAACTAATCAAAAACCGATCAACCTCTGCTTTAAAAAGATCAAATGACTCGGCTTCCACAGTCGTTCGTGGCAATAAATTTCTGAGGTTCACCACCCATGATAGAACTTGCTGAGTCTACAATGCTCTACAGCCTCTTGAGATCCCGTGCACTGGAGCTTCTGTACCAGGCTGTGATGCGATCAGTCAGAATGCTCTGCCCCATACATTTGCAAATCTTTGATGATATGCCAAATCTCCTCCAACTTCTAATGAAGTATAACCACTGGCATGCCTTTGGCTTTGGGCCCAGGATAGATGCTGTGAGATGTTGACAGGCAGAAATCGGAAGCTATCTACTCTTTCCGCTGCTCAGCCCTCAATAAGGAGTCATGAGTGTTTTCCCAATGTCTTCTTCTTAAAGTCCGCAATCAATTCTTTAGTCTTGCTGAAGTTGAGTGAAATATTGTTGTGACACCACTCAAACAACCGATCTCTCATTTCTGTAGATCTCCTGAGTCTGGAAATGACAGTGGTGTCATCAGCAATTGTTTTGAAGGCACTTGAGGCTGTGCCTAGCACCACAGTCATAAATGCAGACAGAGCAGTGGGCTTAGCACACATCCTTGAGCTGTGCCCTTGTCAGTGACGAGATGCTAGGTACCAATCAACCCTGACTGTTCTCTCCTAGTAAGGCAGCTGAGGATCCTGTTGCAGTGGGAGGTACAGGGGTCCAGGTTTTAAAGCCTGGTGATTAGTGCTGAGGATATGATGGCATTGAACACCATACTGTATTCAATAAACAGCTACATGGTGTATGTTTTGCTGTTGTCCAGAAGCTCCAAAGTGAGCAGAGAGCCAGGGAGATTGCATCTGCTGTAGACATGCTGTGGAGGTAGGCAAGTTGCAGAGGTTCCCGGGCTCTGCCTCAGATAGGAGTTAACTCTAGCCACAATTAACCTCTCAAAACACTTCATCACAGTAGATGTGAGTGCTACCCGGCTTTAGTGACAGAAAAGACAGCTGGTTTTTAATTACATCTGTCTGGTCAATCTTAAGCTCCAGGTAATGAAAGAACAGAATATTTGTTACTTCACCAGATATTTTACTGATGCAAAGACCTTTTGATATGGCAAGTCCCTCCAACTGCTAGTTAATTTATTAAATATTTGTGAGCAGTTTAATTAGAGGTTTGACTTTATTTATTTGCTTAATTAGTTTCCAGTAGCGCTTGGCAAACCAAAACGTTTACATTTGAAAGTCAAGGGCCATAAGTGCAAGGGAATGTCACTGCTTCAGAGTTGCCATCAAACTTTATACTTTCACAATCCCAGAACTGACAGCACTGTGAATGCAGCTTCACCAGATACCTGTAGTGGTTGAGAAAGCCACTGTCCCCATCTCTATACTAACTAATGAACAGGTTTTCCAGTGATGCCCACATCCTACAAATTATAAGCAAAAATTCTTTACAATATATCTGTTCTATAGACATTAATAATCATTACAAAAATGTGGAGTGTTCCAAGTCAGCAAAGTACAGTCTGTCCCAAAAAGTTTTTAAGTTTGACATCTTACATTTAATGTGCTGGCAACAATGCTCCAGGAATGAAAAACAAAAAACTTCAAACCAAAACTAAATGAAAGACCTAAAAAAAAAATCACTTGGAAGAAATACTAAAAAAGCTGTTGGTGCTTTTGAAATGAGGCTTCCAGCTCAATATACAGCACAAACCTTTTATCCAAGATTATATTATGGCACCTCTAACCCCTGAACAGTGCTGAAATTTAAAACAGCTGCTTTTTCATTGGGTGGAGATAAGTAAAATGAGGATAACTAAAATAGCTCTTTGTAAGAAGACACAAGAGAAAAAGAACATTGGAAATATTCTACTGACCAACTCAAATACAAAATTAGTGGAATGAAGAAAGGGCAAAGGCCACGAACCACACAGATTTTGTCCCATCTGCAATATCAGGAATTCCATACCACTTATTAATTCTCCTGCAGGAGGTAACTGAGAATATGTACTGGCTGTAGGAATAAATTCCCTGAAATTTCTCTTGGAGCCCTGGGGTAATTTTGTAAAACTTCTGGTTATTACTTTAATATTGAAATAGACATTAGTCAGTCCCAGGCAATTTCATCCTGCAGGCATGTCCAGTTCTTGCAGCACAAAAATCATTTTCTTAGAACAACATTTGATCTACTAATTTGATGCATATCTGTTTAACTTTTATTCCTAATTTTCAGCAGATGTTTATCCAAATGATTAAAAACAAAATTACCAGGGAGAAGTTTCACTGCTTTTATTGGGAGAGAATCACAACACAGAAGGAATTTTTATAGTGCCTTATTTTAAAACTTAACTCACTTTGTGCACTTTGATTCTCCAGTTCTTGGCTGGGTCCTCAAATTGTACTTGGTTAATAATAGGGAAATTGGCTAGTGATCTTTAATGGCAGGCCTATAAACTTAGGCTTGGGGACCACCCCGAATAGGTCCCTGCACCAATACAGAACAAAATAACTTCTCAGCTGTCTTACCTAACAAGGTATAGAGAGCTTGGATGTCAGCAGCATCAGTTGAAAGTTTGTGGGGATGGGGTTGGAGGAGGGGAAGAAGGATGAGGTGAGTGCCAAGCACCACTGGAACAGCATTGAGAAAAAATGGAGAAATGGTGGAAGCTCTTCTCCACTATTTGCAGATTTGGAGCTATTCTCAGAGAAGATAAGGCTAAAGTTGTGCAGCAGGCACTTCCTGTATTGAAGTTCATAAGCAATCATTTTTAGGATAAAATGGCAAATATTAGGGAAAATAATATTTATGCAAATCTTCCAATGGGACACTACTCGCATCATGATTCATTCTCAAAGGAAAAGAAATTCCTAAAAGCAGGAAAACACTCATTTGCCAGGGGAGATATTTTTTCTTCACCTGCAATAATTTTCATAAACAGCTCACTGAGTCATTAACTGTTCTAAAATAAACATTAGTTTGCAATTGTTTTCTTTACATGCCTTTCTGTCAGAGCTGTATTATTAGAACATTACCTTACTTCATCCACCAAGCTATTCATCTCACTGACAAGGCGCTGGTTTTCTTGTTCAAACTGCCAGAAATGAAGCACAGTATTAATTATCATGCAAACCTATGAAGTGTTTAAATATTCATATCTAGACTACTCAATTCAGGTTCATTTTTAATGTCTTCTAGTTACAGATTAAAAAAAGAAAATGAGGAAAGAATTTGTGAGCACAGAAAGCTTTGGGAGGAGAGACTTCTTTGTTGCTCAGATATTTACTACCAACATTTGAATCTAACAAACACTTTCAGAATACACAACATATCAGGAAACAGAGATAAGAGATGAATAAATATCTTCAGAGTCAATCTCAATCCTTACAGTACTGATTTCACTCTCCTCCATCCAAATAATTCATTTATTTGTGTGTGAATAAAATCTATGCAAATTTGAAAAAAGACAAGATCATCAAACCTGAGCACATGTAGTATACACAAAATTGTCTAAATCCAAGTGTACTGGGAGAGAGCTTTTAATCAGAACGTAGAAGCATGGATAGGCCAATTTTTTTGGAACAGGCAAAAATCTGAAACTACTAATAAGCTCTCCATTATTGACTTATTTTTATATCACGGTAAAATAAAAATACAGTAAAATTCTGATAAACTAATATCAAAATGTTTGGAAATCCTAATAATTCAGCATCTGGTTCACTCATTCTATCCATGATGTGGGGTGCATGGATAGAACCATGGGTCTAGAATCCCCGCGGGACTGGGATCTGGGCTGTGTGCTGGATGGGTGAAAGCCAGGGGTCAGAATCACTGTTTGAAACCAGAGCCATGGCCAAGAGTGCTTATTTATCTTATGCTCCCTTTAAACTCACCAATTTCACTGGAAAATTTATTATATTACTGAGTCATGTGTTATTAAAGCAAACTTGGTTACTAATAAGAGTAATAACCAATAGTCCAGAAATCTGCTAGTTTGGCACTAACTACGTCCTAAATTTGCCAGATAATGCTAAAGCAACACACACAAAATGCTGGTGGAATGCAGCAGGCCAGGCAGCATCTATAGGAAGAAGCATGGTCGACGTTTCGGGCCAAGACCCTTCGTTAGGACTAACTGAAAGAAAAGATACTGAGAGATTTGAAAGTAGGAGGGGGAGCGGGAAATTTGAAATGGTAGGTAAAGACAGGAGGGGGTGGGGTGAAGCTAAGGGCTGGAAAGGTGATTGGCAAAAGGGATACAGAGCTGGAGAAGGGAAAGGATCATGGGATGGGAGGCCTCGGGAGAAAGAAGGGGAGAGGGGAGCACCAGAGGGAGATGGAGAACAGGCAAAGAGTGATGGGCAGAGCGAGAAAAAAAAGGGGGGGAAAGGGGGGAATAAATAAATAAGGGATGGGGTAAGAAGGGGAGGAGGGGCATTAACAGAAGTTAGAGAAATCAATGTTCATGCCATCAGGTTGGAGGCTACCCAGACGGAACATAAGGTGTTGTTCCTCCAACCTGAGTGTGGCTTCATCTTGACAGTAGAGGAGGCCATGGATAGACTTATCAGAATAGGAATGGGATGTGGAATTAAAATGTGTGGCCACTGGGAGATCCTGCTTTCTCTGGCAGACAGAGCGTAGGTGTTCAGTGAAACAGTCTCCCAGTCTGCGTCAGGTCTCACCAATATATAAAAGGCTGCACCGGGCCAACTCACAAGTGAAGTGTCGCCTCACCTGGAAGGACTGTCTGCGGCTCTGAATGGTGGTGAGGAAAGAAGTGTAAGGGCAGGTGTAGCACTTGTAGGTGCCAGGAGGGAGATTGGTGGGAAGGGATGGGAGGAACGAATGGACAAGGGAGTCGCATAGGGAGCGATCCCTGCGGAAAGCAGAAAGTGGAGGGAGGGAAAGATGTGTTTGGTAGTGGGATCCCATTGGAGGTGGCGGAAGTTACGGAGAATTATATGTTGGGCTCGGAGGCTGGTAGGTGGTAGGTGAGGACAAGGGGAACCCTATCCCTACTGGGGTGGCGGGTGGATGGGGCGAGAGCAGATGTGCGTGAAATGGGAGATATGTGTTTCAGAGCAGAGTTGATGGTGGAGGAAGGGAAGTCCCTTTGTTTAAAAAAAGGAAGACATCTCCTTCGTCCTGGAATGAAAAGCCTCATCCTGAGAGCAGATGCAGCGTTGACGGAGGAATTGCGAGAAGGGGATGGCATTTTTGCAAGAGACAGGGTGGGAAGAGGAATAGTCCATGTAGCTGTGAGGGTCAGTAGGCTTATAGTAAATATCAGTAGATAAGCCGTCTCCAGAGATGGAGACAGAAGGGTCAAGAAAGGGGAGGGAGGTGTCGGAAATAGACCAGGTAAATTTGAGAGCAGGGTGAAAGTTGGAGGCAAAGTTAATGAAGTCAACAAGCTCAGCATGCGTGCAGGAGGCAGCGCCAATGCAGTTGTCAATGTAGTGAGGGAAAAGAGGGGAACAGATACCCAAGAGGGGGACTGTTCCACAAAGCCAACAAAAAGGCAGGCACAGCTGGGACCCATACAGGTGCCAATGGCTACATTTTTGGTTTGGAAGGAGTAGCCAAAGGAGAAATTATTGAGAGAAAGAACTAATTCTGCTAGACGGAGGAGAGTGGTGGTAGAGGGGAATTGGATAGGTCTGGAATCCAAAAAAAAGCGGAGAGCTTTGAGACCTTCCTGGTGGAGGAATGGAGGTACATAGGGACTGGACTCCATGATGAAAATAAGGCGGTGGGGGCCAGGGAACTTAAAATCATTGAAAAAATTCAAAGCGTAAGAAGTGTCACAAACATAGGTGGGAAGGGATTGAACAAGGGGGAATAAAACAGTGTCAAAGTATGCAGAAATGAGTTCAGTGGGGCAGGAGCAAGCTGAGACAAAAGGTCTACCTGGACAGGCAGGTTTGTGGATCTTGGGTAGGAGGTAGAAACGGGAAGTGTGGGGTGTGGGAACTATGAGGTTGGTGGCAGTGGATGGGAGATCCCCAGAGCTGATAAGGTTGGTGATGGTGTGGGAGATGGTGGCCTGGCGCTCCATAGTGAGGTCATGATTGAGGGGTAAATAAGAGGAGGTATCAGAGAGTTGTCGCTGTGCCTTGGCTAGGTAGAGGTCAGTACGCCAGACTACAACAGCGCTGCCCTTATCAGTGGGTTTTATAGTGAAGTTGAGATTGGTGCAGGGGGAATGGAGAGCGAAGCGTTCGGAAGGAGTGAGGTTGGAATTGGAAGTCGAGATAGTTGATGTCCCGTTGGCAGTTAGCATTAAAGAGATCCAGAGCAGGCAAAAGACCAGAGCAGGGTGTTCATGAAGAGGAGGAGGGTTGAAGACAGAAGAAGGGGTCATCAGTGCAGGTGGGAGAGTCCTTGCCGAAGAAGTAGGCTCAAAGAAAAGTTCAGCACCATGGCATACGCGGAACTTGCTGAGGTGTTGACAAAGGGGGACAAAGGTGAGGCCCTTACTGAGGACAAATAATGCTAAAGGCTCAGGTAAGATGACAGTGGTGACATCCTGCAAATAGCTCATGAAACTACTTCTGCTTCTTCTTCTTTATTTAAATATGTTTCTTCTCCCAAATTGCAATCGGGTGCAGCCTGTAATTTCCATTCTGATGATGTATTTTTGAGCCAATTGAGTAAACTAGTGCTTTTGCTATCTCCGGGGAAATTCTATGAGGTTGAAAGCAAATTTTAAAATTTTAAAATTCTAAAGGCAAAATTAACTTGAGATGTTAAAATAAACTTCTAAACAAAAAAAGCAATTACAATCCTTTGTTAAAAGTTAACAAACAAATAAAATCAACCAAATCAAATTCCATCTCAATATACAATCATTTATAATAAGTTCAATTGTCCCCATGGAATATCTTCAAGTTGTTTTTGAAGAGCAATTTTAGAAAGACGAGTATAAATGCAGTCTTGGTCTTATTTTAGGAAAGATACCTGCCAGAGAGGCATGCAGATATTTTGTATCAAACCTTCCTTACACACTGCATATATAATTTCATAAATTCATAAATCTACATTTCAAACATCCCCTCAAAAGACATTTAAATGAAATGCAGATCCCATGACTGTATAGTGTAGAAAAACAATAAAGATAAATGAAAGAAATTAAAGACAAAAATCTGCAAAATACTCAGCCAGTCAGACAGCATGAGTGAGAGTGAATTTTTTTGTTATGTTTTCATTTCAGATTCTTGGCATCTACAATATAATATTATGCTTTTGCTTTTAGAGCTTTCAGAAAATCTCATATTTCAGAATAGAACAGAAAATTGAATCTTACATCTTCATGTAATGAATAGCAATAATTCAAATGCAGCACAAATACAATGTTATTGAAAAGCAAATATGAGACAGAAAGGCCATTTGGATGGTTAAACTTCTTTGAAAGAATAAGGGTGACACTTTAGTATTCCTCAGAGTCTGATGTAATTGCACTCAAAAGTTAACTTGATACTATTAACCATAAACAAGTGACTTGTTTTTAGGTTCAGGAACCATAAAATAAGTATTAATTATATTAAAGAACTGAACTTACTATTTGTATTTCTTCAGGTGAAAGTTCATCACTCTTTGCATCATTCCAAAGACCTAAATTATCCTGTGGCTCTGGAAACATGTTTCCTATGTGTAAAGAAAATACATGCAAAATAATTTTATCTTTGATGCTAAATTTAAGGAAATGACTGATTCTTTGAAAAGGAAGCTGGATAATCACATGAGGAAGAAATGAGTAGGATACATTATAGCTTGAGAAGATTAAATTAGAATTATATATGTACACAGCAAAAACATCAGTAGAGTAAGTGACCTGTTCCTATGATAATGCTTCTTGTTTTTCTCTGTAATCTATATAAGAGGCATTATACTGGAAAATATTTTCAGAGTGTTTACTAAATACTCATGTGTAGGTTTTACTTTAAAAAAAACTTTTCATCTCTGTGCTAAATGCTCAATTCTTCTTTAACTGTTTACTGTTTATTTATACTGTGCACTACATGCATGTTGAATTATAGATTATTGACCTATTTGTGGTAATATTTTATTTTATATCCTGTGTGTGATGTATGTTTTCTGGGTACACCATGGACCAGAGAAATGTTTTTTCATTTGATTGTATACAATATTGTGCAAAAGTCTTAGGGACATGTAAACATTTCTGTAAAGCGAAGATCCTTTCAAAATAATGAAAAGTTCCTAACTATTAAAAAAGTACTATAAAGAGCAATAAAAAGTGAGAAAAAAACCCAAATCAATGTTTGGTGTGACCATCCTTTGCCTTTAAAACTGCATTAATTCTCTTAGGTACACTGTCAGGTGCAGCTTTATAAGAAAATCAGCTGGTAGATTGTTTGTCTTGGAGAACTTGCCACAGTTAATCTGCACACTTTGGCTGTCTTGCTTATTTCCATCTCTCCAGGTAATCCCAGACAGCCTAGATGATGGTATGGCCTCTGTGGAGATCATACCATCTGAAACCATATAAAAAATGTAGGATGCTTAAGACTTTTGCACAGTACTGCACAGTCAGATGACAATAAACTTGTTCTTGAACTTGAAAAATTATGATCCCTGGTTCTGATCAGGCCTATTGTATCCTTCTAAGCACGAGAATGCAGGTCATCAGACCTTGGGGATTTACCACCTTTCAGTCCAAATATATTCACCATTAATACTGTTAAAATCTTTGTGATCTTTATTTGCTCGAGAACATAGAAATTCACTATTTCCAAGAAGTGTTCTGTCTTCTATGATGACAGACACAAAGCTGATCTTTTCCTTTTAACATATCTGAAGCCCATTTTTAAGTTAAGAGTTAGCTTACTCTTGTATTTGACTTTCTCTTTCTTTTGCAGTACTTCAGTCTTTCTTTGAGGAATTCAAATTTCATTTTAGTTTCTGATATCCATCTTTTTGTTTGACGTAATGCTATTGTCTCCTAAAATGTATGTCTTATTCCCACTTCTTGCTGAGGTTAATTGAATTAAAGAGCAAAATTTACTTGTACATTATATATCTTTTAAACATTAGCCATTGCCTCTTCTTTCACTTTATTCAAGTATCTGTATGGAAACCATAGAAAGGATGCAGAGAAGATTTACAAGTGTACAATGTACTGTGTATGTTAATCAAAATGGCTTCTTTGTTTTGTTAAGAGTAGGAATGCTTCTTTGTATGATAAGTGCTTTCTCTCGCAGTTGTTTAGCTTTAGACTTGCTGATATCGGGATTGTATTAATTTGTTGACCAATGGGGAATGTTATTTTGTCTTGTGAAGCTGGGAGCTTAGGGGTTTTCGCGGTCTTTTCAGGGGAGTCGGGAAGAAGACGTCGAGGAAGGTGGACATGCACTGCACAGGTCGGTCGACCACCCGGGTGGTCCCAGGTGCAAGGACGTGGAGGTCGGAGGAAAGTGACGAGGGGTCGAATGGTTCGATGGTTGACTTCCAATGATGTGCACTGAACTGACTGAACTTTGAAAAGTTGGCGCCTTTTATTTTATTTTCTTTTCCTTCATATATATTGTATTGCATAGTATTCTTTTAGTTTTAGTAAAATCTTTAAAGTGTATTCCATAACAGTGTCTGGTGTGAGTTTGATACGGTGTGTGTGTGCACGGCATAAACTTGATTCTCTCAGCACCTGCGTGTATGGGAGGTGGGGTTGGTGAGTGGTTGGATCTCCTTTTCCCCTAGACATATACCAGCCTGTTGGGTAAGTGTTACGCAAGGATGTTGCCTGCATTGGGGAGCATGCCTTATGAGAATAGGTTGAGTGAACTCGACTTTCTCTCCTTGGAGCGATGGAGGATGAGAGGTGACCTGATAGAGACCAAGATTAGCTGACAAAGATGAAATTATTTTTGCTTGATGATATTTAATGCCTGGATTCCAAGTAAATTTTGTTGGATAATCTGGTGTGTGATATTCAGTTTACCCAGGATGCTGGGAATCTTAACAGGTCGAGCAGCATTTGTGTAAAGAGAAACAGCTGATATTTAGAACTAGAACATAGAAAATAGAAAATCTACAGCACATTACAGGCCCTTCACCCCCACAATGTTGTGCTGACCTTATAACATACTCTAGAAGCTGCCTAGAATTTTCCTCGTGCATAGCCCTCTATTTTTCTAAGCTCCATGTACCTATCTAAGAGTCTCTTAAAAGACCCTACTGTATCCACCTTTACCACCTTCACTGGCGACTTAACTAACTTAATACCTTTCAAAAGCTCCAGCACATTGTCTTTCTTAATGTCTATACACTCATCCCCATAATTGCAGGTCCAAGTTTCCTCATCAGAATAGGTAAAAGGAGAAAACAAGTTAGCTTTCAGTTTCTGGGAAGGTGGGTGAGGGATTTGTAGAACCCAGGAGATCTCTGTTACAAGATGAGACCAAGAGACTTATTGGAGCAGTTAGAAGAATATTATGCTACCCTGTCTGTGTTAATGATCATCAGGTAATGTTATTCCAGTAGAGAAAGGAAAACTAAGCCAAAATGATTAATTTTCAGTTGATGACAGAGAAATTCCATGAATTTAAAACACCTTTTCCTCTGTAATTTAACGGCACTGTTTGGTTTATTTTATTTGCTTCATCTAGATTAGATATTAAAATCAGTTACTGGTAATTTCCAAAGTTACTGGTAATTACCCTGCTGCCTTCAAAATGCTGATATTTATTGAACTAAGCAAAATTTTCCTCACTTGTAAAACATTTTCTTTCTGTATGTCTTTCCCTGTTAAAAGGTACATACCTATTGCCAAAGTTTTAATTACTATGCAGTTTGAGTATTTTACAGTTGTTTTTAATCAATATAAAATAGATTCTACATTTTACATAGTGTCATCTTTTTTTTAATAGTGGCTGTTTGCAACATGAACATTTTTTTAAATATGTCTACTTATTGAAATGAACCTTTGCATTTAGAACATCACATATACTGTATTGTCAATGTAATTCATTAGCGGTGGGCCAATCGATTTGAAGAGAGAGAGAGCTTTGCACAGGCCAGGGAGAAAAGTTTAAAAAAGGAGCGTTTCATGGGGACTGGTGCATTAGTGGCGGACCAATCGATCTGCGATTCATTAACAGGAGCAACTAAAAGTAAAGCAGAGTCAAAGTGGAGCGGCCATTGTGTGAGTGGACCAATGTAGGAGTGGGAACTTTTGTGAGGTGGCTCAAGTGAGTAGCAGGTAAGCTTTTGTATTGGTTGAATAAAAAGTCACTAAATTACAGCTAATTAAATAAAGTAGGGATATTGCAGGATCAGGTGATGTGTTGTAGCTGCATGATGTGGGAGCTGGTGGACCTAATTGTGGTTCCTGGTGACCACACCTGCAACAAGTGTTGGCTGCTCGAGAATCTCAGGATCAAAGTTGATGACCTGGAATCTGACCTTCAAACACTGTGGCAAATCAGGGAGGGGGAGGGTTACCTGGACACTCTACTTCAGGAGGTAGTCACACCCATTAGATTAGTTGCCTTAACTCCGGTCTGTGGTCAGGGACAAGAGGGTTTGATTGTGAGTGTGGTGGGTAGTGTCATCCAGGAGACAGTGCTGGAGGAGCCTTAGCCCTTGAGCTTGTCCAACAGGTCTGAGATTTTTGCTCCCTGTGTGGATGAAGAGTGGGGGCTGTAGGAAGGATGAGCAACTTAACTGTGGCACCGCAATTCGGGGGGAAAGAAGAGAAATGTAGTGGTAACTGGGGATAGTATAGTCAGAGGAATAAATAAGTTCTCTGTCATGAGGATAGTGTTCTGAAGACTGTGTTGCCTGCCTAGTGCCTGGGTTCAGGACATCTTATCTGACCTGAAGAGGAATTTGCAGTGGGTGGGGAAGATCCAGTTGCCGTGGTCCATGTGGGTACCCGTGACATAGGTAGAATGAGGAAAGAGGTTCTGCTGAGGGAATTTGAGCAGCTAGGGGCTAAATTAAAAAGCAGAACCAAAAAGGTAGTAATCTTTGTATTACTACCTGAGCCACGTGTAAATTGGCATAGGGTCAAGTCAAGAAGATTAGAGAATTAACTGCGTGACTGAAGGATTGGTGTGGAAGAAGTGGGTTTGAATTCATGCGAAATCGGCACTAGTATTGGGAAAGGAGAGAGCTGTTCCAATGGGATGGGCTCCACCTGAACCATGATGGGACAGGGATCCTAGCCAATCATACAACTCAGGCTGTGAACAGGGCTTTAAACTAAATAGCAGGAGGATGGGTTCAACAGATTGGAGACATATGGATAAAGTAAAACAGAAAAGTGTGAAGAAAGATAAAGAAAAAACAAAAGATAAAAAAGAGAAAAGTAAGAGTGGTGTGAAGAAAAGTGAAGTGCAAAAGAGTAAAAGACTACAAGATTTTAAAAGCAAAATGAGTGTAAGGCCTTTTTATCTGAATGCCCATAATATTCGAAACAAGGTCAGTGAACTTCTGGCTCAAATCAGTACAAAGCGGTATGATTTAGTGGTCATTACAGAGATGTGGTTGCAAGGTGGAGAGGATTGGGAATTAAATATCCAAGGATATCAGGTAATATGGAAGGATAGGCTGGAAGGTAAGAGAAGTGGGGCAATGTTCCTAATTAAAGATGAAATCAGGGCGATAGTGAGAGACGATAAAAGATCCAATGAGCTGAATGTTGAATCCATCTGAGTACAGATTAGGAATAGTAAAGGGAAAAAATCATTGGTGGGAGTTGTCTATCCGCCACTGAATAATAACACTACTGTGGCATTGGCAATAAACAGAGAAATATCAGTTTATTTCACTGGATAACTGATATTCCAAAATAACTGGAATAGCAGTTATCTGGGGGACTTCAACTTGCACGTAGATTGGGTGAATCAAGTTGGTCGAGGCAGTCTTGCGGCAGACTTCATAGAATGCATCCATTATGGCTTTCTTGACTAGCATGTTACTGAACCTACAAGGGAACGTGTTATCTTAGATCTGGTCCTGTGCAGTGAGACAAGGTAAAATTAGTGATCTTGTACTCAGGGTTCCTCTTGGAAAGAGTGATCACAGTATGATTGAATTTCTCATACAAATGGAGGATGCAATAGTTCAATCTAAAACCAGTGTATTATGCTTAAACAATGGAGACTACAATGGGATGAGGAGGATTTGGTTGGTGTAGAATGAAACACAGGCTGTATATATGGTGGGACAGTTGAGGAACAGTGGAAGGCTTTCAAAAAGGTTTTTCACAGTGCTCAACAGAAGTATATTCCAGTTAAAAGCAACGACAGTAAGGGTGGGGAGAGCCAGATTTGGATAACTAAAGAAATAAAATAAGGCATCAACCTAAAAGTTCGTGCATACAAAGTTGCCAAGAGTAGGGGGAAACTGGAAGATTGGGAAAACTTTAAAAAGCAACAAAGTACCAGTAAGCGAGCAATAATGAAAGGGAAGCTAGATTATGAAAATAACTAGCATAAAATATAAAAATGGCTAGTAAAGGTTTTTATAATTATATAAAGCTGGAAAGGGTGGCTATAGTGAATGTAGATCCCTTGGTGGACAAGAAGGGGAATTGATATTGGGTAATGAGGAAGTAGCCAAGGCTTTGAATGACTATTTGGTGTTGGTCTTCACGGTGGAAGACACATCTAACGTGCCAAAGAGAGATGTCATGGATGCGATATGAGGTGTTGACCTCGATACAATAGCTATCACTAGAGAGTGCTGATGAAACTTGTGGTCCTGAAGATAGATAATTCCTCTGGTCCTGATGGAAAGCATACCAATATACTGAAATAAATGGCAGAGGTTATAGTCAATGATTTGGTTGATAATTTACTAAAATTCTCTGGACTCTGGATAGGTCCCGGCAGATTGAAAGATGGCAAATGTCTCGCCACTGTTCAAAAAAGGATATAGGCAAAAGGCAGGTAACTATAGGCCAGTTAGTTTAACATCTGTAGTTGGGAAAATGCTTGAAGCTATCATTAAAGAAGAAACAGCGAGGCATCTGGAAAGAAATGGATCCATCAGGTGGACACAGCATGGATTCAGCAAAGGCAGGTCCTGTTTGATAAACTTACTGGAGTTCTTTGAGGATATAATGAGCACAGAGGGGAACAGATGGATGTTATTTACTTGAATTTCTAGAAGACATTCGATAAGGTGCCACATCAAAGACTTATCCATAAGATAAGGATGTATGGAGTTGGGGGTGATGTATTAGCATGGAGAGAGGATTGGTTAACTAACAGAAAGCAGAGAGTTGGGATACATGGGTGTTACTCCGGTTAGCAATCAATGGTGAACAGTGTGCCATGGGTCGGTGCTGGGCCCACAACTATCCATGATATACATCAATTATCTAGAAGAGGGTGCTGAGTGTAGTGTATCTAAGATTGCTGATGACACTAAGTTGTGTAGAAAAGCAAATTATGCAGAAGATACAGAGAATCTTCAGAGAGATATAGACAGGTTAAGTGAGTGGGCAAGGGTCTGGCAGATGGAAAACGATGTTGTAAATGCAAGGTCATCCAAGGAAAAATGAAAGAGCAGATTATCATTTAAATGGTAAAAAATTTGTAGCATGCTGCTGCGCAGAGGAACTTGGAAATGCTTATGCATGCATCACAAAAGGTTGGTTTGCAGATGGAGCAGACTATCAAGAAGGCAAATGGAATGTTGGCCGTTGCTAGAGGGATTAAATTTAAGAGCAGGGAGGTTATGCTGCAACCGTACAGGGTACTGGTGAGGCTGCACCTGGAGTACTTTGTGCAGTTCCATTCTCCTTAAATGAAGGAGGATATACTTGCTTTGGAGGCGTTGCAGAGGAGGTTCAGCAGGTTGATTCCAGAGATGATGGGGTTAGACTATGAGGGGAGATTGAGTCGCCTGGACTGTGCTCACTGGAATTCAGAAGAATGAGAGGATATCTTACAGAAACATATAAAATTATGAAAGGTATAGATAAAATAGAGGCAGGAAAGTTGTTTCCACTGGTAGGTGAGACTAGAACTATGGGACATAGCCTCAAGATTCCGGGGAGTAGATTTAGGATGGAGATAAGGAGGAACTGCTTTTCCAAGAGAGTGGTGAATCTGTGGAATTCTCTGTCCAATGAAGCAGTGGAGACTACATGATTAAATATATTTAAGACAAGGTTGGATAGAGAAGAGGAACTAAGGGTTATGGGGAAAAGGCAGGTAGGTGGAGATGAGTCCATGGCCAGATCAGCCATGATCTTCCTGAATGGTCAAGCAGGCTTGATGGGCCAGATGGCCTACTTCTGCTCCTATTTCTTACGTCCTTATGTCATGATTCCATTACAATTAACTAGAGTCTGTCTTGTAAACTCACACTTCATGCTTTTGATTTCTTAAGCTTTCAAAATACATCACGCCTATAAGATATTATTACATAGAAACATAGAAAGGTGCAGGAGTAGGCCATTCAGCCCTTTGAGCCTGCACCGCCATTCAGTATGATCATGGCTGATCATCCAACTCAGAACCCTGTACCTGCTTTCTCTCCATACCTCCTGATCCCTTTAGCCACAAGGGCCATATCTAACTTCCTCTTAAATATAGCCAATGAACCGGCCTCAACTGTTTCCTGTGGCAGAGAATTCCACAGATTCACCACTCTCTGTGTGAAGAAGTTTTTCCTCATCTCGGTCCTAAAGGGCTCCCCCTTTATCCTTAAACTGTGACCCTTCGTTCTGGACTTCCCCAACATTGGAAACAATCTTCCTGCATCTAGCCTGTCCAATCCCTTTAGAATTTTATACGTTTCAATAAGATCCCCCCTCAATCTTCTAAATTCCAGTGAGTATAAGCCTAGACGATCCAGTCTTTCTTCGTATGAAAGTCCTGCCATCCCAGGAATCAATCTGGTGAACCTTCTCTGTACTCCCTCTATGGCAAGGATGTCTTTCCTCAGATTAGGGGACCAAAACTGGACACAATATTCTAGGTGCAGTCTCACCAAGGTCTTGTACAATTGCAGTAGAACCTCCCTGCTCCTGTACTCAAATCCTTTTGCTGTGAATGCCAACATACCATTTGCCTTTTTCACCACCTGCTGTACCTGCATGCCCACCTTCAATGACTGGTGTACAATGACACCCAGGTCTCGTTGCATCTCCCCTTTTCCTAATCGGCCACCGTTCAGATAATAATCTGTTTTCCTGTTCTTGCAACAAAAGTGGATAACCTCACATTTATCCACATTAAATTGCATCTGCCATGAACTTGCCCACTCACCTAACCTATCCAAGTCACCCTGCATCCTCTTAGCATCCTCCTCACAACTAACACCGCCGCCCAGCTTCGTGTCATCTGCAAATTTGGAGATGCTGCATTTAATTCCCTCATCTAAATCATTAATATATATTGTAAACAACTGGGGCCCTAGCACTGAGCCTTGCGGTACCCCACTAGTCACTGCCTGCCATTCTGAAAAGGCAAACACATGCAGTTATCAACTGTTACAAACCATTGCTTTCTTCTTTTAAAACTAACTCCTCCAAACTTTCAGACCCAGTTGGAGGAATCCTCTCTGAAGATGAAATTGACATCTTTTTGCTATGCTGTTCAGGCTCAAGTCTTGACCTATGAAAAAGTAATTCTGTTAGAACACCATATAACAGCAAACTGGATTTTCTCATCCCTATATTACTTCATTCACAAGTTCACTTAGAATTAAAAATGTCTCTCGCAATCAAAGATAAAATAAAAATAAGACTTCTGCAATATTCCATTTAATTTAATCATATCACTCTTAATATTTCTAAATCTCAGGGGCTTCTATCCCTTCTAATCATAATGTTATAAATAAAACATTTCATGATTAGTGATTAATGCCACTCAGCAACAAACTAAGCCACTGAGCCATTTGCGGCTCAAATTTTAAATCATGGAGAATTATTGTTTCATTATTTTTGTTCTTCCACTTCTATGTTACTCCATTGTATTTATCACATTACTTAATTTTCAATACCACTCTGTTTCCATAGCTTATTGATAATTTTCAGTTCCTCCCAAGATCATGTAGGAAATAGATTGTTAACTTTTCCCCAGAATAAAAAGATACACAAAGGAAACTATGAGTTCTGTGAAATCCACCATTTTCTTTCCAGGACTTCTGTGTAGCTGATGGATTAAAGCAGAGGAGCCAGAACAGCCCATGCCTGGATTTTGAATGAGGGGCTATACATCAGCATTTTGAATGAGGGGCTATACCACTGCTATCAGTGTAGACCTTCATATCAAAGTCTACTTCTCTGTTACACTGGTGATTTGCATGACCAGATCCCAGCTTTGGATGCCTGATTCAGGTAGGCACCTTTCTAAGTAATCTATTTACTCATTGCACAGTTCTTCGCTGACACTCCACTCCCCCAAATTGTAAACACAGCCCCCAGCTACTCTCCAACTCCTGACCACTGATATGCTCAGCGTGTACTTCTTGCCTAAAAATTTTAGCCTAGCCCTTTCCTCCCCGAGTCTCCTCACACAACCCTCAATCCTACACTGACCTCATGGCTTGCTTTCAACCTACTAATACCTGATAGCTACCCTCTGCCACGATTGACCTTCACCACACCCCAGGACAAACATTGCAATGAGAACTTGGACTTGGTACAACCTCAGGTTTCCTTTGTGTGTTCTGTCATGAGCTATTCAACAGCCTACAATGCTTTGGTCTTGTGCAGTTCTGAATTCAGAACCAGAAAATCCCTGACCAAAGGGAGCATTAATATAACAGTGTATAGCAAGTTGATCTTTGCTGTATACTCTCATATTTATACTCCCAAATAAGCACCATTCCATTTCTCCTTGCTCGTTTGAATATAATGTTACTGCTTTCTGTATAAATGTTGTTTATATGGAATTAATATTTAAATGGAAACAGACTTCAACTCTATTATGACTTTAACATTTTATATTTATAATTACCAAAACATCTTAAGAAATACTGCTGGTAATATCTCTTACATGTGCTGAACTCATTAAGATTAAAAAACATGGAAGAATGAAAACAAGAATGATTAACACATTCTTTTTCTTTTAAACCATCCAGGTGGCAATATAACCAGAATAAAAACAAGAGAACAATTTTACAATAATTACAAAAACTTGGAAAGCATAAATACCACTAATTATTCATTCAAAAAACAGTGACACAAGCAATATTTGCATAATGGATCCAATCAGAAATGAACACTCAGGGATACAATTACAATAGTTATGTATACAATGAAATCGGCCCTAGGCCCAAAAGTATTGAGCTGCTATAAATGCAATTGCAGAATAATCTCTGATCAAAACATGCTGCCCAATTCATCTCAATGGCAAATTTATACAAAATTGCAACAAAGTATTCTAAATTAAGTCTGTGCTAATTTTTCAACCCACTCCATTAAGAGGATATATTTGAAGTATTCAAACAAATAAAATGGTTCTAGAGGGTGATTGGTGAATGAAATTTCATTTGTTAATGTAACAAGCTGCAGCAGTCTAAATTTAGGATGCACACTGGGTACAGATAGAAGAGTTACAACATTTAAGATAAAGTTAGATAAATGTGGATGGTTTAAGATTATGATAAAGTTAAATCTAAGATGCTTAATTTTACCTGTAATAATATTTAAAAAACATGCACATTAATGTAATAGAGAAAAATACATAGGAAATGTAAAAATTAAGTCATATAGAAAATGAACCCATTTCTAAGAAACATATACTTGGGAGTTTTAATTGGGATGGTAGTTTGCATGTGTTTTACCAAGCATGTCTTCTGATTCTGCTACACATAGAATTCTGGAAGTACTTTTTGGTTACGTTCTTGTTTAGTTGAAGTCAGGCTCTTAAAACACTGTTTTTCTGGTGGACTTGCTAATAAAATAGTACCTTGGGGTACAATTTGTATCAGCTTGAGTGAAGGAAGTCAATGCCAGTCTGTTTGGGCATGTGGCTGATGTGGTTGATTATTTGGCAATGTGTAAAGCTGCAAGATCTGAGGTAAAGTTTGCAGCAAATGTGCAGCTATATTATGCACTGGATTATTAACTGGAGTAGTATAACACTGGGACATTGGTATATTGAGAAATAACTGAGGGTCTTATGATGTATGACATTTTATAGTGCATTTACTAGGTTTTCCCATTGTCGGGAAAAAAATCAATCGCTCTCCATGCTGGTCACTGCTTTTTAGTCACATGTTTAAAGAGACCCTCTCTCCTTGAGTCTCCAGAGCACCATCAGAGGACCAGGGGCCCTACTCTCCCATCTTCTTTCCCAGGCTACATTTGATTGTAGAACAATTCTCAACATTTCCTCCAGACACAATACATCATTGCTTTGATAGAGATCAATTTGAATAAGTCTATTCATTTATCTATCGATTTATTCAGTTTTCAGCATGGAGCCATTTATTGACCATCTCTTTTTCCCCTTGAGAAGGTGATAATAATGGCTTCCTAGGCTGTTTCAGAGAACAGGAGCATCCGATAGACTGTATTCAATTAATGGACCAACCGGGCAAAGTTGGCAGAACTTCCTTTAAGGGTTTTACTGGACCAAGTGTGTTCAATCAGGTCTATTGCTTTTGAGGTCTTTATTACTTTGTTGTTCCACATTCCATCTAATTAACAGGAATTTAAATTCTGTAGCTAACATAGAATTGTACGCTGAATTGGTCCTAAGTCTCTGGATAATTAATTTAGGCTTTTGGGTCATCAGTTGAGTGAATTAATAGCTACATAACTGTTTAAGATTATGTGTAACTGATGATTTGCAGCCCTTTGCTGATGACAGCAACCAACGGGTGTGCCATCTGCATACAACACTGATATAATTTCTAAGCAACCCTGCATTCCACTCAGCATTTGTGAAGGATTCCCAGATGTCAGTGGAGATATTGTGGTTTTTCAAGGAAGCTGTGGAACATCCTTGAATCTTTTCCTTTAGCCACCTGGTAATATCTACTGATGACAGAGCTCAAAAGACTGCAATATGATGGAGCAGGTAGTGCTGCTGCCTCCAAAGTTCTCGTGATCCAGATTTGATCCTGACATTGGGTACCAATTAGGTGGAGTTTGCATAATCCCGATGTGACTGCACGTATTACCTGCTCACATCACCTGTTTCTCCACCACCCAGGTGTTCTGGTTTCCTCTTACAACCCAAAGCTGAGGAGCTAAGTGGTTATTGTAAATTGTCCCTTGTGTAGGTGGGTGGTTGAAGAATCAGAGCCGGTATAATCAGGAAGTTTGAGAAAGACTGTAAAGGAATAAATCGGAGAATGAGATAAATGAGAAGGCTCCGAGAACCAGCATAGACTTGATGAATCAAATGACTTTCTTCTCTGCAACAAACGTATGAAAATTTGAATCTGGATGCATAAGTATTGTCTGTGATGGGATACTAGTGGTCAGTATCCAAATAATATGGCAACAGAGTTTATGAAGTGAAATTAGGGCATTAACACTGGGTGAGTTTTATTGGTACAACAAAACCTCTAAATCTTTCACAAGTGGTGATGTTTTTCTAGTGCCTTTAGATACCTACACTTAACAGAGAACCAGTAGTATATATGGAAGGTCAGGGATTACTGCTGCTGATAGACCATGAATTTTTTGCCACTTTTGAAGTCTTGATTTTTAAACAACCCTACCCTCAATCAGGTGTAGTGATGCACAGAAAACATTGTTGAATCCCATCACTCATGCCTACTTTCACTCAGAAGTGGCCTGTTTTTATCAGAGTTGCACTGTGTATCTTAATAATAAATGTAGCTATTGTAAGGAAGGACAAACTCATTTAAAGTCTTTGACTCTGTCACCCAGGACAATGGAGCACCTTCAGTTCTCTGAATAAATTATATTTGCTTCACAATGGCATGCAAGTCATCAGTCTAACCATGGAAACTACAACTGTGCAGATTGCATCATTACCTTGACACTTTCAATCTTTCTCACTGTAATGCTGCACCTCATATCCGATAAGCCTCCTGCTGGAGTGGAAATAATTTACAGCACTAATGGTAAATTACTCCTAAATAATCTACACTCTACAACCAAGGTCATCCCAACCTCAGTTCTTAACTTCAAATAGGCCAAGGGTGTTTATGCTAGCATATGTCTACAGGCTGACATTCTAGTCAAATACTGAAGCACTGGAGAAATGGGCTTTATATCCATAAATCAACATTTAGCACAAATACTGAGGTACCTCAAAAATATCCCCTTCATGGCACCATACTGTTAACAGCGAATAGAATTGCACCATCAGGTAGGAGGTACAGAAACCTGAAGGCACACACTCAGCGATTCAGGAACAGCTTCTTCCCCTCTGCCATCCGATTCCTAAATGGACACTGAATCTTTGGACACTACCTCACTTTTTTTTAATATACAGTATTTCTGTTTTTGCACGATTTAAAAAAAATCTATTCAATATACATAATTGATTTACTTATTTATTATTTTTTCCCCTCTGCTAGATTATGTATTGCATTGAACTGCCGCTGCTAAGTTAAAAAATTACACAGCGCATGCCGGTGATAATAAACCTGATTCTGATTCTGGTTATATTGTGTCTCTAAATCATCTATCCCTCACCTTAAATCTATGTCTTCTGGTTACAGACATTTCTGCTAAGGGAGAAAGTTTATCTATTCCCTTCATAATTTTTTTTATACTTAGTTTAGAACACCCCTCCTCTTCTACGCCAGAGAAAACATCAGTGCAAATGATAACCAAAACAAACAATAAATGCAAGAACAGTGCCCTTATGAGGCTGGGCTGAAGTAGTTATCAATATACAGCAAAGGTGAAATGTTGCATTTATGGTACTCACAGTCTTTTCTTATCCACCACACGTTTGACTCGAATTGCTCTTTGTTCGGAGTACACTTTACAAACATCTGTCAAAGCAGACAAGATCGATTGATGCTCGAACAAAAAAATTTTATTTGGGTTACAAGCTTTTTAAGTAATTTATGATACCAAGTAGCACCAATATTTTAGTATTAGTGAGGTATTAAAACACTAAAATCAATTCAGAATGCCAGGGTCCGAAGGAGATTAAGTTTTTGTAGATATCTTTAAAGCTTGATATTCCCATTAAAGATACAATCCTGCTGTTCCATCTAAGCCATTCAGTACTTTCCTGTGGGAAAGGAGTGAGGAAGGTTTATTGGTTTAGGTTTTGACATGAGGGAATATTTACATTTTTCTTTTTGCACAGAGGTAAGATTTTAAAAACATACCCTTCACTCCAGAGCAAGTAACCCCATTCTGATAACTAATAACTTTTCTTGATAATTCTACGCATATATTAGGCCAATTGAAGTGGTGGAATTTAATGTCTGGAGAACACAATGTCATATACTGTATTCTGCCAACCGAGCAGATTGAAATCTGCAATTCTGCTACATCCCGACATGAATAGTGGTGGACAATTAAATGGATAACTCAGATTAGGTTAGATTTTTAAAGATTAGCTTTATTTGTCACACGTATGGTGAAAACATACTGTTTCATACTGTGAAATGTGCCATTTTGTGTCAACAGGGATTGTGCTGGGGCAGCCTGTAAGCATTGCTATGTTTCTGGTACAAACAGAACATGCTCACAGTTTAATAACCTTAATGTGGACTATGAGAGGATACTGGAGTACCTGGAGGAAACCCACATGGTCGTGGGGAGAAGATCCAGACGCCTCAGATACAGTGGCAGGAATTGAACCCTGAATGTGATCGCTTGCATTGTAAAATGTTACACCAACTACTTCCCCTTTAGTTTGACACCCCCCCCACCATTAGTGTCTTAAGTCAACATGATTCGCCTGTAATATCAAGAAATGACTAAGCACATTGGATACAGCAAACATATGGGATATTCATAGCTGTGGAACACCTTGTACTCCAGAACTAACTGTGCCTCCAACCAAATGAATCAGGTACAGTTACATCTACCCATAAAATGGAAAATTGTCCAGGTAGGAGGACAAACACAGTTCAGCTAATTATCATCCAATCATCAGCAAAGTGACAGAAGATGCTGTCAACAATGTTATTTAGTAACATTGCTCTTAAGTACAATGAACTACCAGTAAGTACCAGTGACGACTAGATAAGAAAAGAGAATAACTGGAATAAAAAGAGTTCTGAATGTACAACCTGCAGTCAGTTACATCAAATTCAAACCATAATTATTGATTGGTGTTCATGGGTTATTCAGGCCACGGGCAATTAATGCTATTATAATTGCCAAGTTTTGAAATGGGGCTGGGTGGGAGAAAGGATGTTGTGTAATGTACAGGAATAATAACCCAAAAATAGATATTCATCACTTTAGGAATCTAAAATTTTATTCCATCCAGCTATATGCTGCTTTGGAATTAAAGGAAGGATTTAGTCCTATTACACTGTTGAAATATGTACAATGTGCAATACTGAATCTGCCTTTGTCTCTTAAGTGATCTCCCTGCCATCTGTATGGATGCCAACTAGCTTCAAGGGCATCGACTAAACCATTTGATTAACATTTTATAACTACTGTTGTGGAGGGATATCAGTTTGCAGTACCTGCAAGCAGCAAGTATCTGTCAAAGCAATCCTACTGTTTTGAAAAAGGTGTTCTGGAAACCACAAATCAGCTTAAGTAACAACAGAGTTAATTCATGAGTTAGAGTTCTAAATAATTTATCAATAATGCTCTATTTAAGCTCTGAAAATGCAGATATCACAACATAGGCTTTTTACTTTGATGCATCTTATCAAATGACCTATTTCAGAATGTTGCCAACAATCCTGCTCCAAGGATCTCTTGTTTCCCTTCTGGCTGTTTCTCAGTCCACAGCCTTGACCTTTGCTTCTCCTGGCTCTCTGGCCTCACTCTCAGGGTGTTCACAGGAGCTTTGACCTCAATTTCTGGCCTCCTTCCTGGCTATTTTAATGGATTCTGGCCTCACTTTTAGCTGTTCCCAGGTTCCCTCTGATCTTCCTCACAGCAGCTCCTGGAGCATTATTAACTATGTTCGTGATTTAAAAGATTAAGCTATAGTCTAATGGACTTTAATATTGTCACTTGTGGAGGATTATGTAATCATAAACAGGCTTGTGACAGATCAGGTAATGGGAGGACAATACAATTATAGCCCCTGGGTTCACTAAATTACCAGATATTACATGTATAAAATCTGAATCTAAGATGGTAAAAATCAAAGAAATCTCTTTGATGCTGGACACAAATAAGATATTTGAATTACGAATGAAAACCATCACACATAGCAAATTAACTTGGCTATCATTTTTGTCATGTTCAACCAAGATTTTGGTGGACTCCTTTGGTCTGATTTAGAGTACACTCACTAATTCTTGAATCCTAACCATCCTGTGTTACTGATAATTTTGAGTTCTGACACACTTGGATTCACTGCAGAAATCTATGATTTTTATTCCATATAACCAATTTAATAAGGCAGTATTTCATGCAGCAAATATTTCTGTGGCATTTCTTAAAGTCTGAAACAATTCCCAAGATCCAATCAAAAACATACATTACACTTACTTTTCAGGTAAACTTCAAGCAGGTCTAAAACACCTTCTCGATGCTCCTTTACTTGGGCAGAACTCACATTCCTGATGGCTGCATCAGAAAGAGTGACCTTTAAAGCAATTATTATCCATAATTTTCTGAAACTTCCTGCTACATTAACTCAATAATTAAATGTGTTAACTGTCTTAGTATTTAGTGATCTGTTATTTAAATAGCCACATAAAATTCACTTAATTTAGCATATGTTTAATTGCAAGTATTCATCAGAGTCTCATTCTTTATTTTCAGCATAAATGCTCTGACAGAAATCCAACACAATTTACTTCAACTAAATTATTTAAATTGGGAAGATTTTACCATGGAACCAGTGTACAGAGTCACCATAAGGAAGTGTGGTATGGTTTGCAGAGAAGGAGGTCAAACATTTTTCAGGGGAAGGGGCAGAGTTCAAGGAAGAATACTAACAGGAGTAGAAATCTGTCTTCCACTAAATACGCTTGACATGTACAGAGTTCAATGCACTCAAGTTACTATATCACACATTAAATGCATGCACCAGAGAACAAATTTCTACCTCAGGGTATTTAAGATGAATTGTGGTCAGAAGGACAGTTTGAAAGTTTGACCAGGGTGATCTTGGCACAGATGAAGTGCTGTTGTGCTGACACTTCGCTAATAAAACATAAAATACTGTGAATACTCAGAAGGTAATTCAGCTCAGCATCTATGGAGAATGGAACATGCAGTTACTATTTCTGGTCATCAACCATTTATCTGGACATTAAATGTTCACTCTGTTTTTTCACTCCACAGACTTCGGTTAGCCACTATTTCTTGTTTGTGTTTTAGATTTCTGATGTGGCTCCTACAGGTTGTTTAACCAGTGTTGCAAGGCCAGTTGTGGTTGAACTCCCTAAAATCCCTTCCCCATCAGACAGGGTCAAGACATGTTGTGGAAATTTTGGTTCAATCTACTTCTACGCGTGCAGTGGCATACTACGGAAATAGCAAAAAATAACTTTCTAAATTAAGTCAATTGACAACAGTGAACATAAATCAATACCTCCACTTGTTTTTATTAATTTTGTTAAGAATTCCAAGAACAGTTTCATTTTTATAAAAGTGTAGCCTCTTTAGAGATTTTTAGAGATGAAACTGCAGTTTCATTTTTGTGCACTGTTTACCTTCTGCCTTCAACTGTTGGATGGCATCAGAGCAGGTTCTCATAAAAATCTGTGCATCCTGGTCAATCTGGTCACGTTCACTGTCTGTCATACGAGAATACTCCAACATTCCAAAACTGGGAATTGAAGAAAACATGATAAGTAAGACCAAAAATTCAAAATAAAAATAATACAGAAAATGCTCGAAGTGAGTCTGTTCCAGTAGCACCAGGAAGAGGAAGGCTGGGATGGAATATTTTCTCCGTACAAACTGTCCAAATTGCAGTGTAATTTCACATTTATATTTCAGATTTCCAAAAGCTGCAATATTTTTGTTCAACATTAAAAACTGCTTAATTTGATGATGGTAGTGAAAACTGGTAATAGTTGGATTGTCTATATTTGAAACTTAAGGTAATGAGATCTTCTCAAGATGGATACCTACCATCGCAGCCATTCTCTTTTCTCCCTATACCTTCTGGGAGAAGATACAGGAGCTTGAAGACCAAGACAACCAGACTTGAGAACAGCTTCTTCCCCATTGCTATCAGATTTCTGAAGCAATCTCTTCCTCCAGATCCTCATCCAATGTTTTCAGACCTCTTCCATTATTGTGGTTTCAGCATTCCTTTTTGCACTACTTCAGCTTGCATCGCTATACTCTGCACCATTCCGTACACCGGTGCTTGTCACATTGTTTATTGTTGTATTTGTTAGTACTATGTGCACTGTTAACACACGAGCAAAGAAATTCGTTGCAACTTGCTGTATTTGACAAACTAATCTGAATCTGGAAAAACGCTGATTGAAGGGAAGAATCCTGTTGTCGAGGTCCACTTAAGAAGTATTATTAGAAGCGGACTGAAGAAAAGGGTTTTAACAGAAGATGTAAATTAATAGATAAAATCATGAATGTCACAATCTCTGGGTTACCAACCGGGTCCCATGCAAATTGACATTAGACCTGTCATCTTTGTCCATGCCAGACAAAATGTCATTCTAAACCAACCTAAATGGCTGATTCTTAACTACCCTTTAAAGTAACCTACGTGAAGTCAAGTACAAGCTTCAGGGTTCTATTTTTCTAATCTGTGAAATCCAATGTCCATCTTTTTCCTTTCAACCAGTTTCCCTCCACACAGCCACCTCTACTTGCACAAACTTAAGGTGATATCATTAATAATTTCTTCAAAATCTATTCCTATCTTCAAAAAGTCTCTCCTGATGATCGATAAACTAGCCACTGTACTGTTTGAAGCTTAGACAGTATTTTACAAATAAGGAATCTAGAGATTTACTTGCCCATTAGCCAGTTAGTTATATTGCCAAGTCTGTGATAGCCATCTAGAAGCACTTAGTCCTGTAGCTGGTTGAATGAGCAGACTATTTCAGTACAGTAATAGTTTGGAACGTTACTTGATTAGTATTGATTTTAGCATAAACCTGTAGTTAAACACTGAACTACTTTAAAGCTTCCAGTACAATATTTGGCACTTTGAGTGCACCATGGCAATCAATGATACTTCACAAGTGCAATGAAGCACACAGCAATGCAGTAATTATGTTTCATTGTCTAGCTCACTTTAACCCTATAACCCAGAAGAAGGCTGCTATTGTGATCAAGTTAACTTTTGATTTTTGTTTGCCCTAAACATTTCAGGTTTTTTAATTTAGCCTGAGCACCTGCCACAAGCAGGACTTGCTGGCGGCCAACCATTTTTAATTCCAATTCCCATTCCAAGTGTCAATCCATGCCCTCCTCTTGTGCTAAGATGAGGCCACCTTCAGGGTGGAGGAGCAACACATTATATTTCGTCTGGGTACCCTCCAACCTGATGGCATGAATATCGATGCTCCTTCATCTCCTTCTGGTGAACAAAACCGTTCAACTTCTTCCTCTATTCCCAACTCTGACCTTTTTCCCTTCCTCCTTTTCTTTCTCCTATGGTCCACTCTCCTCTCTTATCAGATCCTTTCTTCTCCAGCCCTTAACTTTTCCCACTCACCTGGCTTCACCTATCAATTCTTTCCCCTCCTCCCACCCTTTAATTCAGGCATCTCCGCCCTTTCTTCTCAATCCTGAAGAAGGCCTTGGCCCAAAACATTGACTGTTCACTCTTTTCCATAGAAGCTGCCTGACCTGCTGAGTTCCTCCAGCATTTTGTGTGTGTTGCTTTGGATTTCCAGCATCTGCAGATTTTCTCGTGTTTGTGATAGAAAATGATTTGCTATGTGGGGAATCTAAATTATGTTTAGCAATACGAATTAAGATGTTCCCACAGAGACATTTGAAGAATACTTCTGCAGTTTCTATAACATACTTGGTGAATTATGATATTATTTTCTTAAAATTTTGATAAATAGCCCAACCAATTCTTCTCAGGCAGTCCCTTGAAATCAAGGATAATGTGTTTCCACTCTATTTTATGGTTCTTTAGGTGACTGACGAGGAAATGCAGACTATTCCACAGATCGAGCAGGTAGTTCACGAGGTTATGCCCTCTGCCATTTATGCAGGGCTGCTGTGTGCAACTGATGTATGGATTCATAGTTCTCAAAACCATCCAACTGTGCAATTAATGGGTCAGGGCTTCTTCAAAGTTAGAAAGAAGAATATAAGTTTGTAGATGCCGGAATCCAGAGCCACAATTTGCTGGAGGAGCTCAGCAAGTCGAGCAATCTTAGGGGTGGGTGGGGGAGGAATTCTTAAGTGTTTGACAGCATGTCACATTTTTCTTGGAGGCGTTGAGCACATCTTTGAATCTCTTCCTCCATCTGCATGGTAATCCAGACCCACGACTCAGTTTGGAACAGAATGCTGCTTCAGGAGTGTGGATATGACGTGCCCTGCTCAACTCAATCCAATCCATGATGTCTAATTAGGTCCAATTGCTGTGAATGTTGGCTTAGGAGAGGACACACTGGCTTGCTTATCCTTCCAGTGTTGTACAGGAGAGCCTAATTGGTAGAGGACCTCTGTCATGCAGATGTTGAATATGAGGCCATACAATCCTATCCTGTACTTTGGTGGACAGGTTAGTGACATGGAGCTTGACCTTCATTTCAATCAATACTCACAAGTAACAATACAGGCTAGGGCAATATCTTAAAAAAAAAATAAATTCATTGTGCATTTTGTGAAGTAAACATTTTCCTGTTTTGCACAGCACATTATGATTTCAATCAACTTTGAATGCTCCTCCTTAGTTAAACTTAGTTACAGTTCTTCACAATGATCCATAACTTGATGGACTCAGCTAATCAAGAATTGTTGTCTCTGGTCCTTGTTGTCAAGGTTTGATTCTTGCTGACTCTTTATTGTAAGGTGGCAAGGTAAAGCAAAGCTCCCTATAGCCAATGAACAGGCTTTAGGTTTGATTTGCTTAGGCCCTAACCAAAGAATGACTTTGACAGCAGCAAAATCTTCACCTTCTGCCATAGCTGGGCGATTTTCATTTATGAATTTACAACCTCTCTCATACTCAAAAACATTTTAAAAAGTATTTTCAATCATTTAAAAATATATCAAAGATAAATGTGATGAAAAAGTTAAGAAAACATTCACCAACCACCATTTACATTAAAGTAACATCAAAAAGCCTCTTCCTAAGCACTGCCATTAAAATGGAGTGAAGATGTAACTTCACTCCATTTCTGGACTTTAATGGGAAATATGCTATTCCTCTGTCAGAGTAGAACATGGATGGAAATGGCTGGCCACATTCAGTACAACTTAATACAATATTCTAGCCACTGCAAAAGTGATTGTCACAGGATCAGATGAAGATTTCTAACATTTCAAAGAAAATGACAAGGTCACACTTTTATCCATGCCTAGTTGTTTTGTTGATGGTTTTACCCTGATTTTTACTTAACAGCAATCAATAATAAATTATAGGCTTTGACTGAGTATTAATAAAGTAAGGACAGTGTATGTCTTGGCAGAGAGCTTACTGGTGATCAGGTTCTGTTTGTAATGACTTGCTTATCCTACAGATATCTTTAAGATAGAACATTGATGTCAAAGTCAGATTTGCATATTTGAAGGAAACAACTGAAATTAACGTAGAGCGTACTTCTGAGCAATATTCTGATGATATCTTCACAGTGATATTTAATTTAAGATTACGGTACATATGGTGTTTTATGATGATCATGACTTTGAAAAGCCATTGTTACTGATCAGCTATCTTTGCTCTGTTCAGTCCTCTATGAATAAATTTAACTCCTGCTTATTTTGACACTGCCAGTGAAGTTATTTACTGGAGTACCTCAACATCAGTTTTCAACAGACTGATTGACTTCAATAACAAACAACTAAAGGTTTTCCGGCTCCTGTACCTCCTTCCCAATGACAGTAACAAGAGGAGGAATATCCTGAATGGTGAGGGCTCTTGGTGATGGAATCCAAGTTCTTGAGACATCGCCCCTTGAAGGTCCTCAGTAAAGGAGAGATTGCACCTGTAGTTGAACTGGTGAGACTATAACCCTCTGGAGCATCTTGCAAACCTGTGCATTAGTGCCTCCATACCAGGCTGTGAAGCCAGCAGCCAGAATGTACATCTGTAGAAATTTGTAAAGAGTCTTTGGAGACATAATAAATCTCTTCAAACTCCTAATGAAGTAAAGGCCATGTAGTGCCTTCTTCATGATGACATTAATGTGTTGGGCTTAAGATAGATCTCTGACATATTGACACCCTGGAACTTGATGCTGCTCATCTTTTCCACTGCTGACCCCTCAGTGAGAACTATTGTGTCTTCTCCTGACTTCCCCTTTCCGGAGGCTACAATCAATTCCTTGGTCTTGCTGATGTTGAGATGTTTTGTGCAAGGTTATTGTGGCAACACCAGTTAACCAGCAGATTGATGCCATTCCTGTACACCTCTTTGACACCATCTGAGATTTTAATCAACAACATTGATATAACCTGCAAAATTTATAGATAGTATCTGAGCTGTGCCTAGCCACGTGCAGCATACATCTTTGAGATTGACATGGTAGTACTGCAGCTAGCATAACACTATTGTACTGCCAGTTGTAAGAATGGGGTTTAATTCTCTCTGCTGTCTGTAAGGTTTTTCTAGATTCTCCCCATGACTGCTTGGATTTTCTCTTTCCTCCCACGTTGCAAAGACATACAAGTTGTGGGCATGCTTTGCATCAGAAGCATGGCAATACTTGAGAGCCACCCAACACAATCCTCGCTGATTTGATTTGAAGCAAAGGCTATATTTCACTGTATGTTTCAGTGTAAATGTGACAAATAAAGCTCATCTTTTTCTATTTAATAACCATTATTAGTGTAATTAGGATTTCTTTTCATTTAATATTGATTTTATGTACAAAAACAATAAGAATTCTATCAAATCAGTCACTTCCATTATCCAGACTCAATCCATAATTGATTGTTCATAATTACTATTTGGATTAGCAAAGCAGACTAACTCTGTAAATATTTTGGATTTCATTTTCAGTCTTGAGTTTCCATGGAACTTCCTTTCTGCTCCTAAATATTTGGAGACTGGCACCATGCTCACAGTCCTGGAAGCTTTTCTATGTATTCAGCTGTTCAATGTTTGGCCTACCACCATAATGTGCATATGTTCAATCTATTCCTCATTCTGTATATCATTGCATATTGGGGTTCTTCCTGGCAAACTTAGCCAAATTCGGGATGAGATGTTAAAAAGTAAAAATGTATCAATATCATGATATTCAGACATCTACACATCAAGGAAGCTTTGGAGTTTAGATACAGATTTATTTATCACATGTACATTGAAACATACAATGACATTTGTTATTTGCATTAACAACCAAAACATCCAAGGACATGCTGGGGTAGCCCAGAAGTGTCAGCACACATTCTGGTGCCAGCATAACAGGCTTACAGTGTTCAGCAGAATAACAGAAGCAAAACAACAAAACAAAACAACAGTAAAACAAGCATCTTTGCCACCCTCCTGCACAGACAGGACTACAACCCCAGTACAGGCCATCGCCGGGACTCTCGTCCTTGGTTGTGGACTCTCAGACATAGATATTGGGCCTCCACTTCACACTAGGCCCCAGGACTCACTAATCATGGTGCGACCTTCAGGCCTGAATCCCAGGACTCGCCGGTCTGGATCTAACCTTTGGGTCTCACCTTCTGGACTGTATGGCCCTCTGGCCCGTGTGATCTGGGCCCGTGTGACTTCTTCAGGCCTCTACCTTTAGTCTTCAAACTTTCAGTCTTCTATTTCCAGACTTCAATTTTTGGTTTTGCTGTCCAGTATAAGACTCACAGATCATGGGTTTGACCTCTGGGCCTCAACTTCTGGACTCACATGGAACTCCAATCCCAGCAACCTGAGTGGTCACACCCCTCATGACTCCTGCATGTACCCAGGACACGGCACCCATCTGACATGGGTCCAAGACTAACCAATCTGGGATCACCGGTCTCTTCAGTGCCTGCCAACCTATGCTCCAGGATCACTGATGCTTGACCACGGGGTGCTTCGATTCAGACTCAAACTCTTACCCAGACTATTCATTTACTGCCCCTGACTTCTGACTCACTCCAACCTGACCCCTAACTCGCCATGCTTAACCCCCACATCATCGATTTGCAAATCAGAGCAGCTACTTTACTGGAAAGTAATGTACGCAATTTCTTGCTGTAAAGAATGCATTAAAAATAAGCTTCAAATCATTGGCACTTTGACAAACACAGTAAACCATCAACATTTCAAAAGTGAGATTATATTCAGTAGTGCAACACATACAAACCAATAGCAAAATGCAGTGACTTACTCCAGGGTGCTCCAGTTTCCCCACTATACCTCAAGATGTGTCGATTGTTAGATTAAATTGGTCACTCTAATTTGCCCCTAGTTTGTACGTGTCAGGTAGAATTTGTAGAGGGAATCGATAGGAATGTGGGTTACAAGAATAGTTAGAGGAGGAATGGCATTGCTTTGTGAGCAGGGCACAAAGTCAATGGCTCCCATCTAAGTAATGAGAAAACATGAACACTTATGTCAATATTTTCTTTTTTTCTGAATTTTATTTCTGGTTACTTTTACATATGGGGAGAGAACCAAAATGTTGCTCAGTTCCTGCATGCAGATCATCCACTTTCATTGTGTCAACGCTCTATATTTCATGTTTTGCTATTTTACTTTGTTTCAGGTTAATGAATTGCCTGTTTGACGATAATAAAACAAATTGGATTTATAGAAGGTTTCCAATGTATGCCCTGAGGTTTTATAAAGTGGAAAATAATACTCAGGATAAAAATCACTGAATTTATTCATACTATCAATTTACAGTGGGAAAATAACATTATATAGGCTACAATAATATTAATATTTATAGCTTCCTTTATATAAAATTCAATTGGCTTCTTGCTTTCATCTGTCAAATTTTTAAATTGACAATCTCCATCATTTCAATAGTTTGACAGTAAGTACTGAGAGTAGCCAAACTATTGGTTAGCAAACCAGCAGTATTTCAAATGGGGCAATTACTTATGATACTCTTTGCTTGTTTAATGTACATGCATGGGAGAAAAATATGACACTCAAGTTAATGAACCTCAAGTTAGATATAGCCCTTGTGGCTAAAGGGATCAGGGGGTATGGAGAGAAAGCAGGTACAGGGTTCTGAGTTGGATGATCAGTCATGATCATATTGAATGGTGGTGCAGGCTCAAAGAGCCGAATGGCCTACTCCTGCACCTATTTTCTGTGTTTCTATGTCCTTGGCTCTATGTGTTAAACGCACAATTTAGCTCGCTTGTAGACCTCAGTCAGTTTGGATTGGTAAAAATATCTCCACAATGTCCATCAAGTACAAGCGTACCACAAGGCTGTGTGCTTAGCTGCTTGCTCTACTTGCTTTACACTTATGACTGTGAGGCAAAGCTCAGCTTCAATGCTAAATTTAAGTTTGATGATACCACTGTCATTGGCCAAATCAAAGGTGTTGATTAATCAACACATGGGTGGAAGACTGAATGTTTGGCTGAGTTGCACTACAGCAACAACCTCTTACTCAAAGTCAGCAAGACCAAGGAGCTGATTACTGACCTCAGGAAGAGGAAACTGGAGGTCCTCATCAGGAAATCAGAGGTGTAGAGCCTCTGCAACTTTAAGTTTCTCGGTGTTATAATTTCAGAGGACCTGTCCTGGGTCCAGCACACAAAGGCAAGAATGATGAAAGCACAGCAGCACCTCTGCTTCCTTATAAGTTTATGAAGATTCAGTATGACATCTAAAATTTTAACAAACTTCTATAGAAGTGTGGTGGAGAGTATATTGACTGGTTGCATCATGGCATAATCTGGAAACACCAATGTCCTTAAATGGAAAATTCTACAAAAAGTAGTGAATATGGCCCAGTCCATCACGGGTAAACCCCTCTTCACCACCGGGCACATCTACATAGAGCGCTGTCACAGGAAAGCAACATCCATCATCAAGGACCCCCAACATGCAGGTCATGCTCTCTTCTCGCTGCTGCCATCAGGAAGAAGGTACAGGAGACTCAGGACTCACACTATGAGGTTCAGGAACAGTTATTACCCCTCAACCACCAGATTCTTGAACTAGTGAGTAACTTCACTTATTCCATTACTGAACTGTTCCCACAACCTATGGACTCACTTTCAAGTACTCTTCATCTCATGTTCTTTTAGTTATTAATTATTATTTCTTTTCTCTTTTTTATTTCCGTTTGTTGTCTTTTGCACATTGGTTGTTAGTTCGTCCTGCTGGGTGTGGTCTTTCATTGATTTTGATACTTGGATTTAGTGAGTATGCCCACAAGGAAACGAATCTCAGGGTTGTATATGGTGGCATATATGTACTTTGATAATAAATTTAATTTGAACTCCAGTAGCAAAGGTGGAAGTGGAGTTAAGATGGCACTAAACGGTGACTCCTTTGCTTGCATCTTTGGAAACAGCTTTATTTCCATCTTTAATATCTTTATTTTCCCCTTTCAGGGTTCTTTTGAAGACCCTGACCTGGAGTTACATGCTGACTTTGGTTCTTTGTGGGAATGGGACCCGTTCGCAGGGTTTCAGGACTGGCCATTGTTTGGCACGCCAAGGCGTCGGACTGAGAGGCAGCCCAGCCTAAGATTATGGGGCTCTGAAGACGGGCGGATTGAGGGTCGGTGTCATGGCAGGAGACTCGTATGTAGGGAGAGAGAGAACCTGTGGGTTGCCCAATGCCAGATGAATTACGATAGTCTTTATGGTAACTGCAAGGTCTGTGTCTTTGCTATCACTTAGCTCATACTTGTGCTTGGTAGCAGGTGTACTTTTTATTTGCTGGTGGGGGAGGGGGATTATTGCTTGCTGCCACTTACGCGCGGATAGCGGATCCATGGATTAGGGAGATATCTGTGCTATTAGCTATCTGTGAATTATTTTAATTTCAGATAACCACTGAATACCAGTTACCACACAGATGTATCTTCCATCCAAGAATCATAGAATCCCACAACACAGAGCTTATTCTAGATAACCACCATTTTCACCTCAGATCTTAAAATTTCTCCCCTTTCATTCTTAACCTGTGCCCTCTAGAACCTTGGAAAGAAGATTCTATCTGACCCATCCACACCCCTCATTATTTTAAAAGCCTCTTTAAATTCACCCCTCAATCTCCTATTTTTTAGTGAGAATAAACCCAGCCTATCCAGCCCTTCCTTGTAACTACAGCCTTCCAATTCCAGGACCAATCCTGGTGTATCTCTTCTGCACTGTCTCCATTGCCACCATATCCTTTCCGTAATGCAGTGACCAGAACTTTGTGCAATGCTCCAAGTGAGTTCTAACCAACACCTTGTACAGCTGCAACATGATGTAGTACCAACTCTTACACTCAATGTCTCAGCCTACAAGGGCAATCATATCAAATACCTTTGTCACTACTCCTGTGCTGCCACTCTCAGTAGGGTATGGAGTTGCATGCCAAGGTCCCTTTGTATAATGAACACTCCTAAGGTCTATACTTTATACTGCTTATCCCTGTATTATGGCACGTTGAAGAATGGAAATTTGCCCTTAGAGTTTCACACATCATTACCAAAAAATTGAAAGATGGAATAAAACAAATTTGCTCTTATGCAACCTGCGAAAAGACAACTAAATAAAGACAAAACATGAAACAGACAACAAAATTTGTCACTTTTTGTCTAGGATTCACATGACAAAAAGTTATGTGATGGGTGGATGGCTTTTTAGGAACACAATCTCCTTGTAACTCAGGTGTATACTGTATGTCTGACTTGAATTTTTGATTTCCTAAATTGCATTACTTCACAATTGTCTGGATTAAATTCTGTCTGTCACTGTTCAGCCTAGTTTTTCAGCTGAGCCATGTCTCAGCTTGGCTAGGGGGCTAGAAGGAATTGGTATCTTGGCTTTGTTACATGGACTGAACATATCCACCCAAATACTGATGCACTCTATATACTACGAGGAAGGCAAATGTAATATTCGCCTTTATTGCAAAGGGGATGGACAAAAAATTCAGGCAATCTTGATAAAACTGGACATTCTAGTGAGACCACATTTGAGAAATGTTGAGATATTTGGTCTCCCTGTTTAAGGAGGGTTATGGAAGTAGTTATAAGAACGTTCTCTAGGCTTGGGATGTAGGTTTTTTTTGTGAGGAAAGATTGAGCAGGCTGGATCTAAACTCAATGCCACATGCTGTTATATAATGTGCAATCAGGACAAATTCTTACTCCAATGCTTTTGAGGATTCTAAAAACTACACAGTTTTGAAGCTTTTAAGATACAATGGGAAAATGACCTGCCATAATCATATCCATGTTGTAGATAGTGTATTTTACCATTGGATTCTACAGATGTGTGATGGAGAGTATATTGATTGGTTGCATCACAGCCTGGTATGGAAACACCAATGCCCTTGAACAGAATATTCTACAAAAGTAGTAGACACGGTTAGTTTAGCATGGATAAAGCTCTCTCTTCCATTGAGCACAACTACACAGATTGCTACCATGGGACAGCAGAATCCAACATCAAGGACCCCACCACCCAGGCCATGCTCTCTTCTTGCTGCTGCCTTCAGGAAGAAGGTACAGGAGCCTCAGTTCTCACACTATGAGGTTCAGAACAGTTATCCCTTATCCATCAGACCTTAAACCCAGTGGGATTCAACTTCACTCCCCCCGTCAGTGAATTGTTCCCACACCCTATTTATTTTTATTATTATTTTTGTTCTTTTGTTACTGTAGTCTTTTGCATACTGGTGGCCTGTCTGCCTTGTTGAGTGTGATCTTTCATCACTTTTATTATGGGTCTTGGATTTACTGAGAGTGCCCACAAAAAAACAAGACTCAGGGTTGTATATGGTGACCTATATGTACTTTGACAAAAAATTTACTTTGAACTTTGATCATTGGTTCATATTCATTGTTCCTCTCAGATTAAAAACTGCAGAAATTAAAATGGAAACCAATGAAAATTCCTCTTCACAATACACAATGGAACTCACAGCAAAGCTGCTGAGGTGTTGATCGGTTGTTGACATTTTTTAGATTCTCAATAACATTTTAAAAATGCTTGTGTGCTTCACAGTTTAGTGGTATTCAGTAATTTCAGAAAGGGCTCACAGGCAAATTACCAGAAAGCAACAAAGTTTACAGAATCTTATGACCAAATCACAAAACTTCTGAAACTTATATTTTTAAGATTAACATGGCAAAATTTCTACTGTGTCACATTTTATTCTTAGTCTGTCATCATGTGACAGAAACCAAACTGGAAACCAACTATATTATATCTTTAGGTTCATCTTCCATGTACCAATTTGTACACAATAAAATGTCATACTACTTTTGGATCAAATTATTCCTATAAAAATCTTAAGGGAAAAAACAGAAAACAGTGGGAAAAGGGCAATCACTCATCAGATCTTGCTCTATCCCACTCTCCCTCCCTCCTTGTTATACTGGTCATCTCCTCTCTTTCTTTTCAGTCCTGATGAAGTTTCTTGACCCGAAATGTTGACTATCCATTTCCCTACATAGATGCTGCCTGACCTGAGTTTCTACATATCTTTTGTGTGTTACTTAAGATTTCTGAATTATGCCAAGGAAGTAAAATAAATCAAAGAGTGAGTGGGAGGACCTGAGGCACATGAGAAAGAATTTAGAAACACAGAAACCCTACAGCACATTACAGGCCCTTCAGCCCACAAAACTGTGTTGAACATGTCCTTACCTTGAAATTACCTAGGCTTTACCCATAACCCTCTATTTTCCTAAGCTCCATGTAGCCATCCAGGAGTCTCCTAAAAGACCCTATTGTTTCCGCCTCCACCACCACCGCTGGCAGCCCATTCCACGCACTCACCACTCTCTGCATAAAAAGCTTACCCTTGACATCTCCTCTGTACCTACTTCCAAGCACCTTAAAACTATGCCCTCTCGTGCTGACCATTTCAACCCAGGAGAAAAGCCTCTGACTATCCACATGATCAACGCCTCTCATTATCCTGTACACCTCTATCAGGTCACCTTTCATCCTCTCTCGCTCCGAGGAGAAAAGGCCAAGTTCACTCAACCTATTCTCATAAGGCGTGCTCCCCAATCCAGGCAACATCCTTGTAAGTCTCCTCTGCACCCTTTCTATGGTTTCCACTTCCTTCCTGTAGTGAGGTGACCAGAATTGAGCACAGTACTCCAAGTGGGGTCTGACCAGAGTCCTATATAGCTGCAACATTACCTCTCGGCTATTAAACTCAATTCCACGATTGATGAAGGCCAAGGCACCATAGGCCTTCTTAACCACAGAGTCAACCTGTGTAGCAGCTTTGAGTATTCTATAGACTTGGACCCCAAGATCCCTCTGATCCTCCACACTGCCAAGAGTCCTACCATCAATGCTATATTCTGCCATCATATTTGACCTACCAAAATGAACCACCTCACACTTGTCTGGGTTGAACTCCATCTGCCACTTCTCAGCCCAGCTTTGCATCCTATCAATGTCCCACTGTAACCTCAGACAGCCTTCACACCATCCACAACACGCACAATCTTTGTGTCATCAGGAAATTTACTAACCCATCCCTCCACTTCCCATCCAGGTCAGTTATAAAAATCATAAAGAGTTGGGGTCCCAGAACAGATCCCTAAGGCACACCACTGGTCACCGGCCTCCATGCAGAACTTTGGAAGAAATTCATTTTTTGTAAACAGCACTGGTCATACAGATGCCTCCTTCTACACATGTAGCTGTGTTGAAGTTGTGAAACCATGTTTGAACAGATAACTCTCAATTGATGCTTTGCACAAATGTTAAGAGAACACATTTCCCTATCTATAAACTTACAGTCTATTGTAATTATTCTATTTTATATCACCACAGGACAAAATGCTGTTTTTTTTTCCCTATTCTGCCAGATTAAGTCAAATGTATTCAAATTTGACAGCACCAGGCTTAACATCACCAGTCTCAAATGTCATCATTCATCTTATTCATTTCTATGAGGTGCAATGCTGTTCTGCAGTATGCCTTTGGGTGCTGTGAGCAGCAGCATATGTTGTGGTGTCAATGAAAATCAATCATCTAATCATTCTCCAAAATTTTCAGAAAAACAGAACTATGCATTAAGCTGACAATATTACGTTGACAATACTTCTGTACATTACCAAAAAGAAAACTAGAATCAATGGATTTTGTGCTTTAAGTCTGTAAAATTGAATTAAAGAAAATTATTCATCCTCCTAAGTGTTTACACTTAATTGGTTTATACTTCCTGAAGCTAAAGCTGAGGGACTATCTGTGTTTTCAACCATGAATGTGATAATCCAAAATGAAGATCCTTTTTAAAGCAAATTTTGACCTATCAATTTTCTGTGCTTGTTAAAACAAAACTAATGCCCTGGAAAGATTCTCTTAAATTATTCTGAGGATTTCCTGGCACATAGCCTACAAGTGAAGGACTTTATTAGAGACTTTTAATGTGATTTCTGGAAAAGGTCATACTTCACCTATCTGTATATTTTGGGGAATGTTATTAGGTTAGTCAATGAAGATAGTTTATTGATGGTTTCAAAATAATTGATTCCAGTTAACTGGGACACATCAGGACTGGTACAATGAAGGGGCTGCCCCAATTAGCCGAAGTTTCACGAAAATAGTTAAAAAGATATAAAAAGACAAACTACCATTTAACCGAGTAACAAACTATGTATTTAAATAAAATGCAGAACAAATCAGAACACTATCAGTACCTCTATAGAACTACAAAACTGTGTATTAGTTCCTATTATATATCAATGGAGGAATTCATCCAGACAATACTACAGTGTTCTTTGCTTGACTGTAAATGAACAAAATCAGTGCAGACACATAATGCAGATAGGCAAATTATCCATCTTTAGCCCCTTAAAACATCGAGGCTTAATGCCTTTCCCAATATCTGTTATCCTCACAGTTTATTTTGCTATATCAAGAAAGTAATTGAAGATTTCGACACTCTAGCTATCTCTGCCAGCTGACGACGAGTGGTGTTAGCTGGACAGCTTTTAATTTAGTCTAGTAGGGTAATTTTTTTGCCTAGTGTCAGATCTTTTTGTGCATCTTAGCAGGGGTCTGAAATTCTTTTAAGTCAAACAAAATGATCAAAAATCACTGCTTTTTGAAATGGATAGCATCAATGTACACAACTGGCACTATTTAAAAACAGTACTTTTGATAAGATACAGTTACAATTTAAGATGGAGCTCCGTGGGATTAGAAGGAAATTTTGAAGTTAGAGAGAACAGATTGCACTCTCATGGATAGAAAATGTGTTATTTGTGGTAGTGGCCTTGCTTTGAAAAGAGTGCTGTCCCTAATGGAATCACTTTAGGATTGTTCCTCTTCATTGTGCAAGTCAAAGGAAAGGAAGATCTCAATTGGTTGTGGGGATGCCTTCCACATCCTCACAGTCAGTGAAGTACCGTTTGAGATACAATCAGTATTGACACAGAATTCTTCCCCTACATATCGCAATAAGTTAAGTGACTAGTTATCAGTACACAGTAACATTGGTTCAAGAATAAATGCTGTGAAGGTTACTAGGATAAGTTTTACAAGCACCTGTAAGACACAACTTGACAGTGCAGCACTATCTCATTACTGTACTGGAGTGGTGTTTGAATTAATAACTTTCCACCCCAATTGGATGTCTATCACAAATAAGCCACAGCACATCTGGATGAAGGCACAGGAGGAACTCAAGTGGTAGAGTGGGAAGGCTTTGGTGTGAACAGATGGAGGCTCAATTAAGAAGAGTCCACATTTGCTAAGTCCACATCCAACATGTGGAGGGTGTTTAAAGATCAATTGCAAAGAGTACAGGAAAGGTACGTTCCTGTTGGAAGGAAGGATGGGGATAGAAAGGTAATAGAACCTTGGACGTCCAGATAGATGATGAATTTAGTCAAGAAGAAAAAGGAAAAGTATGTAAAGCTTTGGAAGTTAGGATCAAACTAAGCACATGAGGAGTATAAAAAGCCAGAAAAGAACTAAAGAAGGGAATTAGGAAAGTCAGGAGGGGACATGAAAAATCCTTGGCAAGTAGGATTAAGGTGAATCTCAAGGCATTCTATACAGACGTCAAGAGCAAATGGATAACTAGGGAGAGGGTGGGACCACTCAAGGATAACGGGGGGAGTGTTTGCTTGGATGTGGAAAATGTAAGTGAGGTACTTAATGAGTACTTTGCTTTAGTATTTACGAAGGAAAATGATATGGAAGACCAGGAGATCAGTGCTGAGTGTATAAATACATTAGGATGATTAGAGCCGAAGGAAGGGGAAGCATTGGGCCTCCTAAGGAGTATTAACGTGGATAAGTTCCCAAGGCCAGATGGAATTTACCCCAGGTTATTGAAGGAGGCAAGAGACAAGATTGCTGGGCCCTTGATCAGCATCTTGGTGTCCTCTCTAGCCACAGGTGAGGTCTTTGAGGACTGGTGAGTGGCTAATGTTGTACCTCTATTTAAGAAGGGAAAAAAAGGAAAATCCTGGGAATGACAGACTGATGAGCCTCATGTAATTTGTAGGGAAGTTGCTGGAGAAAATTCTTAGGGATAGGCTATATGAGCACTTGGAAACCTATGGCCTGATTTGGAAGAGCCAGCATACTTTGTGTGTGGCATGTCGTGCCTTACCAACTTGATAGTTTTTTGACAAGGTGACGAGTGATTGATGAGGGTACGGCAGTGTGTGTTGTCTACATGGATTTTAGTAAGGTATTTGACAAAGCCCCCTGTGGAGGCTAATCCAGAAGACTAACATGCATGGGATCCGCATTGAATTGGCTGTTTGGATTCAGAACTGGCTTGCGCATAGAAGACCGAGGGTAGTGGTTGAAGGGACATTTTCGAGCTGGGTTAGCAATTAGTGGTGTTCCACAGGGATCTGTGCTGGGACCTCTGCTGTTTGTAATGTATCTAAATGGCCTGGATGAAAATGTAGATGGGTGGGTTCGTAAGTTTGTGGATGATACCAAGATTTGTGGAGTCGTGGATAGCGTAAATGACTAGCAAATAATATAGCACAATATAAATCAGTTGCAGATATGGGTAGAGAAATGGAAGATGGAGTTTAACCCAAGTAAATATGAGGTGCTACGCCTTGGTAGTGCAAATGCAAGGAGACAAGATCATTAACCCTGTTGCTGAGCAGTGAGATTTTGGGATCCAAGTTCATAGCTCCTTGAAAGTGACTGCAGAGGTCAATAAGGTGGTTAAGAAGGCTTATGGAATGTTTGCTTTTATTGGTCGAGGAACTGAGTTCAAAAGTCAAGAGGTTATGTTGCAACTTTACAAAACTCTGGTTAGGCCACACCTGCAGTATTGCTTACAGGAAGGATGTTAAGGCTTTGCAGACCATGCAGAAGAGGTTTGCCATGATGCTTCCTGGTTTAGAGGGCACGTGCTGTCATGAGGTGTTTAATAAACTTGGGTTGTTTTCTCTGGAGTGCTGGAAATTGAGGGGAGATCTGATAGGGATTTATCAGATTATGAGAGGCATAGCTAGAGTGGACAACATCTGTTCCCAGGGTTGAAATGTCTAATACCAGAGAGCATGCACTGAAGGTGAGAGAGGGGTCGGTTCAAAGTGGATATGATGGGTAATGTTTTCTACTCATAGAATGTGCTGCCTGGTATGGTGGTAAAGGCAAACACATTGAAGGCTTTTAAGAGACGTTTAGATAGGTACATGGATGTAAGGAAGATGGAGGGATAGGGACATGATGTAGGTAGAAGAGTTTAGTATATGGGTGTTTTTAGTTGGTCTGGTACGATACTGTGGACCAAATGCCATGTTCCTGCACTACACTGCTCTAATGCAGTAGAAATATAAGGATCCCACCATTAGTTGAGTGGATAACAAAACACTGAACTCTGGTCTAGAAGCTCTGCGGGAAAATGCACATCCGATGTGGGCAAAGTAAATATCAGTCTCAGGTGAACTAGGAAGAATCTGAATTAAAGTCAGCTGAGTGGGCAACAGACAATGGTATTGGCAGTTTACAAACGTACTAAAGTCCAAAAGCAAATTGGTATTCAATGCCATGATGATTTACAAAAACATACTCTAACATCCAATGACTATATGGATTTGTTAGGCCTCCACTTATTTAGTTTTGGTCATTATGTCATCAGTGACACAGAGGTTTTGTAAGAAGTACAAATATTGGCCACTAAAATGATACCAAGTTTAAAAAAGATCTTTGCTTTATAGAACTATTTTTGGGCTGGTAAAGCTTAGACACCAGGACATTATAATTTGTTTTTTTAAACATTGTTATTCATTTTTAAATTGGATTAGATATGTCCATGCATTAATTGAATTGGAAATTACAGAGAAAATGCACTGAAGTAACCTATGCACGTCATTAGATTAGGTGCCAGCCTTCTTTTTTCAGAATGGTTACTGACATTTGCAAAATGTTTTGCAACCTGCAAACAAAGAACACACAGTTCAAAAATGAATCCAGATGATTTACTGATTCATATTGAGCATATGATGCTAGATGTTATGTTTCAACTTATTTAATTGGCATTAAGAGCTGGTGGTCTATTTCACAGAATTTGGAAGGGTTTACTGTTTTCTTTGGTTCTCCTCCATCTTTCGGTTTAGAAGAGAAACACATTACAATCATGTACCACCTAGTTCAGTTTTTGTCCAGAATCTGCCACACATCTTTGGCGTGTTTACTTGTGTTGATTATTCTGTATGTCTAATAACTTTTGAGAAATTTTGAGGCTGCCATATAGATAGGAAAACACAAAAAAATCTTCATTCAATTACCCCAAAATATTATATTTCATTCCATCCACCAATTACTTTATCCCAGCACCATTTCCTGTAAAACTATTAGTTGTTAAGGCTGCCTATAATGACAATGGTATGACCATCTGGAGTGGCAATGTTTGGTATCTGCTCGTCAATCAATCTTGACTAAGACTGTTATTGTAAACATATAATTTGCTCAGTAAAATTTATATCACTGATTTTTTTTCTGGGTAAACTGCCCTCTTTTTATTGGTAGAAGTTGCTGCAGTTTGTAGCGATAGCAAGGTAACACAATAATACCAGGGAAACACACACAAACTGCTGGAGCAGCTCAGCAGGTCAGGCAGTAACTATGGAAATGAATAAATAGTCAATGTTTTGAGTTGAGACTCTTCATTAGGACTGGAAAGGAAGTGCAAAGATGCCAGAATAAAAAGGTAGGGGAGGGGAAGGAGGACAGGCTAGAAGGTGACAGGGAAAGCCAAGTGGGTGGGAAAGGTAAAGGACTGGAGAAAAAGGCATCTGATAGGACAAGTGAGTGGGCTATGGGAGAAAGGGAAGAAGGCAAGGCATCAGACAAAGGTGACAGGCAGGTGAGGAGAAGAGGTAAGAGTATTGAGTGGGGAATAGAAGAAGAGGGAAGGGTGAGAGGAAAAGAATTACTGGAAATAGAAATCAATGTTCATGCCACCAGATTGGAGACTATCTATACAGGACCTCCACCTTGAGAGTGGCCTCATCACGGCAGAAGAGGAGGCCATGGTCTGAGATGTCAGAATGGGAATAGCAACTAAAATGGATGATCTCTGGGAAATTTCACATTTTGCAGATGGAGCAAATGGAGATGGTCCCCTAATTTATCCTGGGTCTTATCAATGTACAGGAGGCCACATGGTGAGCACCGGATACAACAGACGAGCACTACAGGTGAAGTGTTGCCTCACCTGGAAGAATTAATGGGACTCTGAATGGAGGTGAGGGAAGAGGTGAATGATATTTCAGTGGAATAAAGGAAATTACGATAGCATGAGAGGGGAAGCGGCCAAAGTTGATTGGAAACGAACATTTGCAGGAAGGACCGCAGAGCAGCAATGGCTGGAGTTTCTATGAAAAATGAGGGAAGTGCAAGACAGGCATATTCCAAATCAGAAGAAATTTTCAGAGGGAAGAAGGACACTACCATGGCTAACAAGTGATGCTAGAGCCAAAGTAAAAGCAAAAGAGAGGGCACACAAGGAAGTCAAAGCTAGTGGGAAGTTAGAGGATTGGGGAGCTTTTAAAAACTTTCAGAAGGAAACTAAGAAGGTCATTTGGAAGGAAAAGATGAATTATGAGAGTAAGCTGGTAACTAATATCAAAGAAGATACTAAAAACTTTTTTTAAAGTGTATAAAGGGTAAAGGAGAGTCGAGGGTAGATAAAGGACCAATACAAAATGACGCTGGAGATATTGTAAGGAAAGATGCGGAGATGGCAGAGGAATTGAATGCGTATTTTGCATCAGTCTTCTCAGTGGAAGATATCTGCAGTGTACCGGACATTCAAGAGTGTCAGGGAAGTGAGGCTTCTGCAGTGAAAATTATGACTGAGGAGGTGCTCAGGAAGCTTAATGGTCTGAGGTTGGATAAATCTCCTGGATCAGATGGAATGCACCCTTGGATTCTGAAGGAAGTAGCTGGAGAGATTGCAGAGGCCTTAACAATGATCTTTCAAGAACTGATAGATTCTGGCATTGTACCGGATGACTGGAAAATTGCAAATGTTACTCTGCTATTTAAGAAGGGTGGGAGGCAGCAGAAAGGAAACTATAGACCTGTTAGCCTGATATCAGTGGTTGGGAAGTTGTTGGAATCGATTATTAGGGATGATATTACAGAATACCTGGAGGCACATGATGAGATATGCCAAAGCCAGCATGGTTTCCTGAAAGGAAGATCCTGCCTGACTAATCTACTGCAGAAGATCTTTGAGAAGGTGCCGCATGTGAGTCTGCTTAGCAATATAAGAGCCCATGAAATTACAGGGGATTTACTAGCATGGGTGGAGCATTGGCCAATTGTCAGAAAACTGAAAGTGGGAATAAAGAGATCCTATTGTGCCTGGCTGCCGGTTACCAGTGGAGTTCCACAGGGGTTGGTGTTGGGACCACTGCTTTTTAACAATGTATATCAATGATTTGGACTATGGGATTAATGGATTTGTGGCTAAATTTGCCAATGACACCAAGATAGGTGGAGGTATGGGTAGTGTTGAGGAAACAGTGCCTGCAGAGAAACTTAGATAGTTTAGGGGAATGGGCAAAGAAGTGGCAAATGAAATACAATGCTGTAAAATGTATGGTCATGCACTTCGATGGAAGAAATAAACGGGTGGAGTATTATTTAGATGGGGAGAATTCAAAATGCAGAGATACAAAGAAACTTGGGAGTCCTTGTGCAAGATACCCTAAAGGTTAACCTACAGGTTGAGTCGGTTGTGAAGAAGGTGAATGCAATGTTAGCATTCATTTCTAGAGGTATAGAATATAAGAGCAGGGATGTGATGTTGAGGCTCTATAAGGCACTTGTGAGACCACACTTGGAGTATTGTGTGCAGATTTGGGCTCCTTATTTTAGAAAGGATAGACTGACATTGGAGGGGGTTCAGAGAAGATTGACGAGAATGATTCCAGGAATGAAAGGGTGACTGTATGAGGAATGTCTGGCATCTCTTGGGCTGCATTCCCTCGAGTTCAGGAGAATGAGGGGGGATCTCATAGAAACATTACGAATGTTAAAAGGACTGAACAGATGGCAAGTTATTTACCATGGTAGGGGATTCTAGGACAAGAAGGCACGACTTCAGGATTGAAGGACTTCCTTTGATAACTAAGATGCAGAGAAATTATCTCAGTCAGAGGGTGGTAAATCTGTGGAATTTGTGGCCACGAGCAGTTGTGGAGGCCAAGTCATTGGGTGTACTTAAGGCTGAGATAGATCAGTTCTTGATTAGCCAGGGCACTAAAGGGCATGAGGTGAAAGCAGGGGAGTGGAGATGACTGGATGAAATGGATCAGCAGATGACTGAATGGCAGAGCAGATTTGATGGGCCGAATGGCCTACTTCTGCTCCTAAATCTTATGGTCTTGTGGTCTTAAGAATGGGCAGATGTAACATTTCTTTCGCTTGCAGGGATACATGCCAGGAGGGAGATTACTTGGAAGGGATGAATGGACAAAGGAATCAAGGAAGGATCGATTCCTGTGGAAAATGAAGAGCGGGAGAGAGGAAAAGGTGAAGGCGCGTTTAGTGCTAGGAATTTCTCTCAAGATGGTGAAAGCTATGGAGAATGATGTGTTGGATGCAGAGGTTCTGATGTCCTGGAAAGGAAAGTCTCACCCTGGGAACAGATGCGGTAGAGATGAAGGAACTGAGAAAAGGAAATGGCACTTTTAAGGGAGACAGGGAGGGAAAAGGTCTAGTCAAGATAGCCGTAGAAATCAGTTGGCATATCAAAAATGTCAGTAGACAGTTTGGCTCCAGAGATGGAGGCAGAGAGATCATGATAGGGGAGAGAGGTGTCAGAGATGAACCACATGAATTTAAGGGCAGGGTAGAAGTTGATGAAACTGTTGAGCTCAGCATGGTTTCATGAAGCAGCACAAATGCAGTCATCAATGTAGTGCAGAAAGAGTTGGGGAGTATTACCAGGGTAGGCTTGGAACATGGATTGTTCCACATAGCCAACAAAAAGTCAGGCATAGCTGGGGCTCATGTGGGTGCCCATGGCTACCTGTTGAGTTCAGAGAAAGTGCGAGGAGCTGAAGAAGAAATATTTATAGATGTGGACTAATTCTGCCAGATAAAGGTGGTGGGGAACTGTTTAGGTCTTTTGTTGAGAAAGAAGCAGAGAGCTTTAAGGTCTTCTTGATGGGAGAATAGAAGTGTATAGATACTGGACATCAATAGTGAAAAATGATGGGGTCAGGGCCATGGAATTGAAAGTGGTCAAGGAGACTGAAAACATGTGAAGTGTTGTAGCTGTAGGTGGGAAGGGACTGAGCCATGGAGACAGAATGGAGTTGAGGTGTGTGCATGTGTTCAGTGGGGCAAGAGTAGGCAGAGACAGTGGGTTTGCCTGATCAATCAGTTCTGTGGCTCTTGGGTAGGAGGTAGAAAGGAGCAGTGTGGGATGAGGGACTTTGAGTTTGGTGGCAGTGGGTGGGAGATCTCCAAAATTAATATGGTTAGTGATGATGTATGAGTTAGTAGCCTGAGGGTCCAGAATGGGCTTATTTTCAAAGGATAAGGGTTTTCTAGGCAATCAGGGAATTCCAGGAAACCAGGTCAAAACCTGACCTCAGCTTCTATCTGTGAAGAGTTTATGTATTCCTTCCATGACTGGACCAGTTTTCTCCCTCATCCCAAAGTTATACTGGTAGGTAATTTTGCCACTATAAATTGCACGTTAGTGCAGGTTAATGTTTAAGCAAAAGTTGTTGATAAGCATAGGTGAGAGGTAACTCTCTACACTCCAGACTGTGTGGCTAGGCACAGCTCAAATGGCATCTGTATATTTGCTGACAAAACTGTTGTTGAGAGAACCTTAGATGGTGATGAGGAGGCGTACAGGAGTGAAATGTATTGGCTGGTTGAGAGGTGCCATAACAACAAATCTTACATTCAATGTCAGTAAGAACAAGGAATTCAGGTGGAAATTGGGAGAACACCTAGCAGTTCTCATCGAGGGGTCAGCAGTGGGTAGGTTGAGTAGCTCCAAGCTCCTGGGTGTCAACATTTCTGAAGATCAATCTTGCGTCCAACATATTGACACAATATGAAGAAGACATGCCATCTTCAATAGTCGATTTGGTATGTCACGAAAGAATCTGGGGAATTTCTATAGATGGACCGCAGAGAGCATTCTGAATGGTTGCATCACTGTGTCCAGCAATGCAAAGGACCTGAAACAGCTACAGAGGGTTGTAAAGTCCGCCAGCACTAGCCTCTCCACCAGCAAGTACATGTTTAAAAGGTGATGCCTCAAAAAGGTGTGTCTATCATGAAGAACCTTCATCAGCAAGGACATACCCTCTTCTTGTTACCACCATCAATGAGGTGGTAAGGGGCCTGAGGACACACACTCAACGTTAGGAACAACTTCTTGCCCTCTGTCATCAGATTTCTGAATGATCAATGAACTCATGAACACTACCTCATTATTTCGCTCTCTTTTTACACTATTATTTATATATTCTTATTGTTATATATAGCAACTTTTATGTATAGCACTGTACTACCGCTGTAAAACAACTAATTTTACAACATACCTCAGTGATGATAAACCTGATTCTCATAAATTGCAAAGATTCGCAAAAGAAAAGGAGTGGGGGGAAGAACTAAAAGAGATTGCTGCCTGCCACTTGCCGACTGACCTGCTGAGTTCTTCCAGTGCTTTCTGTGTTAAAAGGGATTGTTCTCCTAGGATATGTCATGGGCCTGAGGAGTTGAATGGTCTTCTGTATTCTTATAACTATGAATATTGTTCTACTTCTGCTCTTTAAACACCATGCTTTCTGAATAAATTATCTTTTCAACTATATAATAAAGTAATAATGTCAGTAACTCCAACTATTTGGCTGATGCAGTGCTGGATTATTGACTTTGCATTCCAGTTTGTTTCATTTCTTTTCACAAAACCTACCAAGTTGAAATCAGGCACTTTCCCAGAAGAGCAAACTACAGATGGTATTCAATTGGGAACTGTGCAAAAATCATTAATTGTACCCTGAAATTGGAAATAGATTTGTTAAAATTGCCTTTTCACTGTGATGCTGCAAAATGCTAGCCTTCAGTATATCTTGTGCAATTAATGGAATGATTCATGTGTGTAACATTCATAAATCATAAATATTTACAGCTCTTATTTATTCATTCCACAATATGTTTTAGCTTATAAGCTGCCAATTTCAAATGAAGTTGTCCATTAAACCTTACTGGTAACTTACCCATTTTTGGCTTTAGTTAGTCAGTTGAATTGGGTACTTCTAGTTACATTTCACTAAAGGGGGAAGAATCATTGTTATAGTTTACCACCAACCTTTAAGTTATTGTGTTTGCCTTATTGTTTGTTTATTTATTTAGTGATACAACATGGAATAGGCACTTCCAGTCCTTCGAGACATGCTGTCAGCAGCTCAGCAATTTATCTGCAGCCTAATTATGGGGCAATTACAACGACAAATTAACATACTAACCTGTACATCTTTCGACTGTGAGAGGAAACTGCAGCACCTGAAGGAAGCTCACTTGTTCACAGGGAGGATTTAAAGATGCCTTATAGATGACATCGGAATTGAAATCGAATTCTGACACCCCATGCTGTAATAGTGCTGTGCTAACTGCTACGCTATCATAGTGCAAGATACTTCTGATGGATTAAAGTTACTGTTAAGTAGAGGGCTGGACTAATAATCAAACAATACAAGTAAAAATCTCATGGTGGACACGGAAATTTAAATTGAATTACTTAACCTAGGGATCACTAATATCCTTTGGCAAATGAATTCTGCTGCTTTTGCACGTACAGCCAACAGTGGACCATGAAGCATGTCATTCAACTGTATCAAACCTCACGATATTAAAGTAGCATAACATAGTAATTGAACAGATCTTTGAGCAAAAACCAAAGTATTTAATGTGGCTACATTGCTCCAAGTCCTTGCAAATTCACTCACAAGAAATTTGTATCCAACATGAGAGAGCCATCTCACAGTCTAGGCAAGCAACAGCTTGACAAAGTCATACTTACAGAAATATATCTTCCAGCCAACATCACAGTCTCCTCTGACACAACCTTTGGGTACATCCTGTCCTACTTAGAGCACACACTGACCAGAGCTTGAAGTAAGCAAGTGAGAAAAAGTGGTTTTAGGAGTCCTCAACTCATGGCACCATGAAGTGTCAGAGCATCAGGTCAAATGCTAACAATATAGAGCATGAAAAGTGTACTTTGGGTGGGAAGCTTCAATGGCCATCAGTTAGTGCAGCTGAGCTACTTGTCCTGATAAACATAGCTATCAGATTGAATAAACTCAGAAATGCTGAAGGACTCAGTAAGTCAGACGGCATCTATGAAGGGAAATGGACAGCTTGTGGCGACCCATTTCCTGGCGTATCCGAACCGACTCACAATTAGATAGCCTACGGGGGTTTGCGAGCACAGAGCTTTGGAGCCTCTGCGCCATGGGGGGCCGGTTGACAGAGGCTTAAAAGTGAGGCTGAAGTTTTCGAATAAAGTTTTTTCCTTCGACTGCAGTTACCGACTCCGTGTCGTAATTTTAGCGCTGCGTGTAGCACACCGCTACAATTGGTGACCCCGATGGTCCAAACGATTTTTGGACCAGAAATGACCGACGCCGCCTCTGTTCATGAGGTTTCGTTGAAACTGCCGGGTTTCTGGACACAGCGCCCGGACCTATGGTTCCAGCAAGCCGAAGCCCAATTCCACGTTCGCCAGATCACCTCAGAAGACACCCGCTACTACTACGTGGTGAGCTCCCTCAACCAGGACACAGCGGCCCAGGCAGACGGCAAGTACACAGAATTCAAAGCTCTGCTCCTCAGGACTTTCGGACTCTCACGGCGTGAGCGGGCTGCCCATTTACTGCACCTGGACGGCTTGGGCGACAGACCTCCATCGGCTTTAATGAATGAGATGTTGTCTCTGGCCGACGGACACACATGCCTCATGTTTGAGCAGGCATTCCTGGAGCAGCTGCCCGAGGACATATGCCTGCTGCTGTCCGACGCGGATTTCTGTGACCCCCGGAAGGTGGCAGCCCGGGCGGACTTGCTGTGGAACGCCAAAAAGGTGAGCGGGGCGTCCATCGCACAGATCACCCAGCCACGCTCCCAGCAGCAAACCAGTCCAGGCCCGGCCACAGAGCCCGCCAACCCCAAGCCCAATGAACACTGGTGCTTCTACCACCAGTGGTGGGGCGCAGAAGCCCGCCGTTGTCGCCCGCCCTGCAAGTTCCCGGGAAACGCCAGGGCCAGCCGCCGCTGATGGCTACGGCGGCTGGCCATCGGGATAGCCTCCTGTATGTGTGGGATAGAAGGTCGGGACGCTGGTTTTTGGTTGATACTGGGGCTGAGATCAGCGTTTTACCTCCGACGAGTTATGACACCCGCAGCAGGGCACCGGGTCCCCCCCTGAGGGCCGTGAACGGCAGCACAGTAAGGACCTATGGCACCCGTCAGGTGCAGCTACAGTTCGGCTCCAGCCAGTTCACGTGGGACTTCACACTGGCCGCCGTAGCCCAACCGCTTCTGGGTGCGGATTTTTTGCGGGCTCACAGCCTACTGGTCGACCTGCCCAGGAACAGGTCCGACAACGACTTCACCAGGGTCCTGGCGGAGTTCCCATCGGTTCTGGCACCGCAGTTCACAGCGGCCATGCCCAGGCACGGCATACAGCACCACATCCCGACCCAGGGACCACCCCTCCACGCCCGTGCTCGGCGGCTTCCCCCGGACAAGCTCCGACTGGCGAAGGAGGAGTTCCAGAGGATGGAGGAATTGGGGATCATCTGGCGGTCCGACAGCCCATGGGCCTCCCCCCTGCATATGGTGCCCAAAGCGACGGGGGGCTGGAGACCGTGCGGCGACTACCGCAGGCTGAACGAGGCTACCACACCGGACCGCTACACTGTGCCGCACATTCAGGACTTTGCAGCAAACCTGCACGGCGCACGGATCTTCTCCAAGGTAAATCTCGTCCGAGGGTACCATCAAATCCCGATGCATCCTGACGACGTCCCCAAAACGGCACTCATCACCCCTTTCGGCCTTTTCGAGTTCCTCCGCATGCCGTTCGGCCTGAAGAATGCCGCACAGACGTTCCAGCGGTTAATGGACACGGTGGGACGGGACCTGGACTTCGCGTTCATCTATTTGGATGACATCCTCATAGCCAGCAGCAGTCGTCAGGAGCATCTGTCCCACCTCCCATCCGTCAACTCTGCGCCCGACTGAGTGAGTACGGTCTTACAATCAACCCCGCCAAATGCCAGTTCGGACTCGATACCATTGACTTCCTGGGCCACAGGATTACTAAAGACGGGGCAACCCCTGTGCCCGTTAAGGTAGATGCGGTCCGCCACTTCCCCCGACCCACCACGATCAAAGGCCTTCAGGAATTCGTAGGTATGGTCAATTTCTACCGTCGTTTCCTCCCTTCAGCTGCCCGGATCATGCGCCCCCTGTTCGCCCTGATGTTGGGTCCGAGCAAGGACATTACCTGGGACGAGGAGTCCGCCGCCGCTTTCGTTCAAACGAAGGAAGCTTTGGCGAACGCCGCAATGCTAGTACATCCCAGAATGGACGCCCCTACCTCCCTCACAGTGGACGCATCAAACACGGCAGTCGGTGGGGTGCTGGAGCAGCTCATCGCAGGTCGCTGGCAACCCCTGGCGTTTTTCAGCAAACACCTGTGACCACCCGAGCTTAAGTACAGTGCTTTCGACCGGGAACTGTTCGCGCTCTACCTGGCAATCCGGCATTTCAGGTACTTCCTAGAAGGTCGGCCCTTCACCGCGTTCACGGACCACAAACCGCTTACCTTTGCGTTTACGAAAGCGTCCGACCCCTGGTCGTCCCGCCAGCAACGCCACCTGTCCTACATCTCTGAATACACGACGGATGTCCGGCACGTCTCGGGTAAGGACAATGTCGTGGCGGATGCGCTCTCTCGCCCTACTGTTCATGCCCTTTCCCAAGGGGTAGACTTTGAGGCACTGGCAGAGGCGCAGCAGATGGATGAGGAGATTCCGAGTTACAGAACCGCAGTCTCCGGTTTGCAGCTCCAGGACCTCCCCGTGGGCCCAGGTGAGAGGACCCTGCTCTGTGACGTCACCACCGGCCAGCCCCGTCCAGTCGTCCCGACAGCATGGCGGCGCCGCGTTTTCGACTCCATTCATAACTTGGCGCATCCCTCCATCCGGACCACTGTCCGGATGGTTTCCAGCAGGTTCGTTTGGCACGGACTCCGCAAACAGGTCAGTGAATGGGCCAAAACGTGCATGCACTGCCAGACGGCCAAGGTGCAGCAGCACACCAAAGCCCCACCGCAGCAGTTCCATCCCGCCCACCGGCGTTTCGACCACATTCATGTGGATATCGTGGGCCCCCTGCCAGTGTCGCGCGGAGCGCGTTACCTCCTGACTATCGTGGACCGGTTCACAAGATGGCCAGAGGCGGTCCCGCTCACCGACACCACCTCCGAATCTTGCGCCCGAGCCCTGATCGCCACCTGGATATCTCGCTTTGGTGTACCAGCCCATATTACCTCCGACAGAGGCGCCCAGTTCACCTCCAGCCTGTGGTCAGCTATGGCCAGCCTTTTGGGCACTCAGCTGCACCACACAACTGCCTACCACCCACAGTCGAACGGGCTAGTGGAGCGTTTCCACCGTCACCTGAAGTCGGCCCTCATGGCCCGCCTGCAAGGGGCCAACTGGGTGGACGAGCTTCCCTGGGTCCTACTCGGCATCCGCACAGCACCCAAAGACGACCTGCACACCTCATCGGCCGAGTTGGTATACGGCGCGCCCCTGGTCGTCCCCGGGGAGTTCCTACCAGCCCCACGGGGGCAAGAGGAAGATCCCGCAGCAGTCCTGGGCAGACTACGCTAGAAGCTCAGTAACCTGGCCCCCATACCCACTTCACAGCACGGGCGGAACCCGACCTGCGTACCCAAAGACCTGCAGAACTGTAAGTTTGTGTTTGTACGAAGGGGCGGGCATCGGCCACCGCTGCAGCGGCCATACGAGGGGCCGTTTATGGTGCTCCGGAACAACGTGTCCACGTTCGTGCTGGATGTTGGGGGGAAAGAGGAGGTTTTCACGGTGGACCACATCAAACCGGCCCATGTGGACCTGGCACAACCGGCCGAGTTTCCGGCACCTCGGCGCAGAGGCCGACCTCCCAAGCAGGTTCTGGCCCAGACTGTGGACATTGGGGGGTGTATCGCCGGTTCTGGGGGGGGGGGTTATGTGGCGACCCATTTCCTGGCATATCCGAACCGACTCACAATTAGATAGCCTACGGGGGTTTGCGAGCACAGAGCTTCGGAGCCTCTGCGCCATGGGGGGGCCGGTTGACAGAGGCTTAAAAGTGAGGCTGAAGTTTTCGAATAAAGTTTTTTCCTTCGACTGCAGTTACCGACTCCGTGTCGTAATTTTAGCGCTGCGTGTAGCACACCGCTACAAGCTGACATTTTGTGTTGAGACTGGAAAGAAAGAGAGGAGGCAGCCATAATAAAAAGATTGAGGGAAGGCATGGAGCAAGAACTGGTGGAAAATAGGTAATTCCAGGTTGGGGGGGGGGGTATGATTACAGGCAGGTGAGGGAGTGAAGGGAAGAGAGAATGATGTAAGAAGCTGAGAGGTATTAAGTGGAAGTGACAAAGGGCTGAAGAAGATAGAATCTGATATGAGAGGACAATGGACCACAGAATAAAGAAGTGGAGGTGAGGAGGGGAACTGGAAGAAGGAAGGGGAGGGGAAAGAGATGGGTGATGAGGCCAGTGGGATAAGGGTAAAATGTAGCAGTGGTGAGTGTAGTAAAATGAGGGTTAAACTTAGGTGTCCTCAACAATCTACCCAGTTCAAATGCATCACACTGTGAGAATTTCAATAAGGCCAGAGTACAGATTTGATGGAGACAAAGTCCCACCTTAATCCCAAGGAGAACCTCTGTTATGTAGTGTTGTGTGACATTGCCAACATGATAAATGGGACAGGTTCAGATCTTTCTGCTGGACATTATAATCTATTACAGTCAAACCACTAACTCACCCTTGTTCAACATGGTACTTAGAGGGTCCCAAAAGTCTCAGGAATACTTAGAATTGAGTCATCAAACAGGCAAAGTTGTAAGAGAATTACATGAATTTTGAGTGACAGAGAAAACTCCCAATCTAATAAGAGATCCTGTAGCCAATGGATCACGTCAAATTTCTACAGCTCTGTCAAATGCAACTGTGAATGGTGACAGACAATTAAAAAGTCAACATGAAGAGGAAATAGTTCTGATAATTTGTATTGCTGGGAGAAGGCATGTGAATGTGTTCACAGAACTCTCATCTGCACATAAGAACAGGAATTGTCAGGCAACGTGTTGCATTTCAGGATTTTTTTCTGTACAGAAAGGATTTGGAGATAATTCACTATTAATGGTTCTCTTTTAAAAGTATATTTAATGAAAATTTATTTGCTGAAAGATAAGATTAAATGAGAATAGTATTCTCCACAGTTTACGAGAACATATCTCTCAAAGGGGTTGAATTGGAGCACTGGTACAACTGGAGTAGTAGGAGAAGCAACTTAAGAGACAGTGAGAATAACTAGAACTGGGAGCAATAGGAGAATACTGGGTGAAGAACGCTTATTAGTGGGCAATGCAGCATGGGTGCATTTTATAGAATAACTGAGGAAATATGAATAGGAACCAGAAAGAATCTGTAATAATACAAGTGCTGAAGTTTGGTGTTGGAAGATGGGTGAGAAGATGAGAAAGATCTTCTGAAGAATCAGAGAAATCCAAAGAAGAACAGTTGAAGATAAAATCATAGCAAGATGTCACACAGAGCTGAAAACACATTGCAGAATCCTTCCCAGATATAAATTATGCCCCATATCCTATAGATCAATACTACATTTCTATTAGGTACCTGGACGACAAGATTAGACAGGTTGATGGGAATTGGAGCCAGAAGTTCTCAAGCAAATGGCCTGAGTTGTCCCAATGATACTTTTTCCCTTCCTGCGAAATGGCTAGAGTGGTACATAAATTTGTTGCAGTCAATGAGGAAATGAGTCAAAGTAGAAATGTGTTTAATTGTTGTCTCTAGATTAAAAGAAAAACAGAAAGAGCAATGCATATTGGGAAAGACAAACGAAGTCAAAGATTAAAAGGTGAGTGGTTATGAGAAATAGACCATTCCATTATAGACTTATAAACCAATACAGGCAGTTTTAATAAATATCAAGCATTAACTAAAGCTTGGCCAGCGAACTTTTCATATTTGAAAGAGTCAATTTCAGGAAGCAACACAGAGCATTTAAAAGCTTATGACTGATTTTCATCTAATAATGAATTGTGATAAGTCGCACTTTCTTACCTGAATTTTTAATACATTATAATTGAGTCTCCCTTTGCATTCCTGTAACTACAGACTTTAAGAATTTAGCTGGCCCTAAAGAAAAACCAGGCTCCACTGGACAGACATGTAGCCGAAAAAAAACAAAATCAATTGAGTAGGGTCTGGAATGCACTGCTAGAGAACACACAGGAACCAGGTTCACTGGTAGTGGGTGCCTGAAAGAAAAAAATAAAGGACTGCTTGGAGGGGGCATAGGATTGTGACTAACTGTATTTTGTAGAGAAGGCAATAGATTTGATGGGTTGAATGGTCTCCTTCTCTATTGTAATTTTTCTGTCAATCTCATAGCAGAGTGGGGTTAATCCTCTCTGGGATTTGGATTTCCACCTGCAAGTCCCCAAATCAGTTTTAATTTTTAAGGGATTTTGGTTAATTCCAGAAAGCCACAAATATTTGCTCTACTCACAAATGTTCCATAGAATGCTGTTTTATAATGAAAATGGTATATCACCCATTATAGATAGTACTATTCTCCTGCTGAAGTCTACATATGCACTTTCAACAGAAAGAGCAAATGTAGACTTCAGTAGAGCAGAGATTGCAATTTAATTGATTTTCTAGCTGCAGGTCTCAAATCTGTGTTTGGCAAGATCATTCAGAGGTTGAAGGTGGTAGCTCTGGGGTTAATTGGCTTTTTTTTCTTCCTTTGAAGCCTAATTGGTAAGGTTGCTTAAAAATTACTGTGGTGTTTGTTCCTCATGCAGCAATTTCAATTAAGATGTGACAGGGAACTTTGAGTGGGCTCTTGAAATCCGGCAGAAAGGAGAGAATCATATGAAGTTTATCACAATAAAAATATATTATAGGCTGCACAAATAAAAAGAGATAGTCAAGAAAGATGCTTGGAGGAGACAGATAAAGAAACTTTAAATGTTGCTGCAAATGTTATGATAAACAGAAATAAAATACTTGATTCACAGGGAAATCTGCTTCTACAATTTTGCTTTGTTGTCGCCATCTACACATCAATTTACATGCTTTGTATGATAATTAAAGATGAAGACAGTTGTAATGGATATACAGTGGACATGAGTTAAATGGGACACATTGGGATCAGTACATTTTGGCACAATTAAGCGACTGGCCCAACTGGCTAAAGATTCGGTGAAATTGTTAAAAGGCATAACAAAGACAAACATAAAACTTCTGTTTAACTGAGTAACAAATTATGCACTGCATGAAATAAAGAACAAATTAGAACACTACAAATACTACAACAGTATTATTAAAACTGTGTATTAGTTCCTAATAGTTATCAATGGAAAAATTCTTCGTTGCTGTGTTCTTTTGATTGAATGTAAATGAACAAAATAAGTGCAGACACCTAGTGCATGCAGATAATGGACAAACTTCATTGCCTTCTTGCATGAAGTCGAAATATAAGACAAAATTATCAAAAATGACTGCTTTTTGAATTGGCATTTGTCAGTCCAAACATAATGCAAGCACACGCAACAGATACTATTTGAAAACTGCCCAATAGCCATTTTTGACCTCTCCAAGCCTGAATACTTAAAGCCACAGTGAGCAAACCAGTTCTGAATTGTCTGACTGCTTATTTCATAACAAATAACAGTGAGAAAAATCATTGCATTTGAATCCAAACACATCAGAATCAGAATCAGGTTTATTATCACCGGTATGTGACATGAAATTTGTTAACTTAGCAGCAGCAGTTCAATGCAATGCATAATCTAGCAGAGACAAAATTAATAATAATAAAATAAAAATAATAATAAACAAATAAATTAATGACAGTATACGTATATCGAATAGATTTAAAAACATGCAAAAATAGAAATACAGTATACTAAAAAAAAAGTGAGGTAGTGTTCAAAGATTCAAAGTCCATTTAGGAATCGGATGGCAGAGGGGAAGATGCTGTTCCTGAATCACTGAGTGTGTGTCTTCAAGCTACTGTACCTCCTACTGTTGGTAACAGTGAGAAAAGGGCATGCCTGGGTGCTGGAGGTCCCTAATAATGGATGCATCTTTCTGAGACACTGCTCCCTGAAGATGTCCTGGGTACTTTGTAGGCTAGTACCCAAGATGGAGCTGACTAGAATTACAACCATCTACATACAGCTTCTTTCGGTTCTGTGCAGTAGCACCCCTCTATACCAGGCAGTGATGCAGTCTGTCAGAATGCTCTATTTAAGTTTTTGAGTGTATATGTTGACATGCCAAATCTCTTCAAACTCCTAATAAAGTATAGCCGCTGGGTCTTTCCTCATTTGTAACTACATCAACATGTTGGGACCAGGTCAGATCCTCGAAGATTTTGACACCCAGATACTTCACACTCTCTCTCTTCTGATCCCTCTATGAGGATGTGTTCCTTCGTCTTACCCTTCCTGAAGTCCACAATCAGCTCTTTCATCTTACTGACGTTGAGTGCCAGGTTGTTGCTGCGGCACCTTTCCACTAGTCCTGTACACCTTCTGGTCATCACCTGAGATTCTACCAACAATGGTTGTATTGTCAGCAAATTTGTAGATGGCATTTGAGCTATGCCTAGCCACACAGTCATGTGTATATAGAGAGAGAAAAGCAGTGGGCTAAGCACACATCCCTGAGGTGCGCTGGTGTTGACTGTCAGCGAGGAAGATATGTTATCACCAATCCGCACAGACCGTGGTCTTCTGGTTAGGAAGTTGAGGATCCAATTGCAGAGGGAGGTACAGAGGCCCAGGTTCTGCAACTTCTCAATTAGGATTGTGGGAATGATGGTTTTAAATGCTGAGCTATAGTCAAACAGTATCCTGACAGAGGTGTTTGTGTTGTCCAGGTGGTCTAAAGTCGTGTGGAGAGCCATTGAGATTGCATCTACCATTGACCTATTGTGGTGATAGTAAACTGCAATGGGTCCAGGTCCTTGCTGAGGCAGGAGTTCAGTGTAGTCGTGGCAACCATCTCAAAGTAATTCATCACTGTCAATGTGAGTGTTACCAGGTGATAGTCATTAAGGTAGCCCACATTATTCTTCTTAGGCACTGGTATAACTGTTGCCTTTTTGAAGCAAGTCGGAACTCCATCAGGACGCTCTGCCTTGCAAGGTTCACACTCTTTAAAGACAGCCTAACATCAGCCTCTGAGACAGAGATCACAGTATCATCAGGTGCAGCAGGGATCTTCACAGCTGTAGTCATGTTCTTCCTTTCAAAGTGCGCATAGAAGGTGTTGAGTTCATCTGGTAGTGAAGCATTCATGGTACTGCGTTTCGCTTTGTAGGAAGTAATGTCTTGTAGACCCTGCCAGAATTGCCGTGCATGCAATGTCGCCTCCAACTTTGTATAAAATTGTCTCCTCATCCTTGAAATGGCCCTCCGCCTCAGATAAATACTTCGTGGAGATGTGTGATATATATGATTATATGATATATATGTACAATGTCTGAAATACATCTGATGGAAATATTTGTTTGACGATGAACTTCAATAAAAAAATTAATTACAAAAAAAGAAATAGCCCTCCACAAATTTTCTGGTCCAGGCCTGGGTCGCCAGACTTGAATGCCACCGATCTAGCCTTCAGCAGACAACGTACCTGTCACAACCACAGATTCGGCAGCACGGTAGATACGGCAATTGCGCTTGTGAATTTGCACGTGTCAGCTAATTACTATTTAATCGTGATAGTATCTAACTCCATACCTATCGTCATAATGCTTGTCGAGACTTGGACAGAGCACAGCAATGCTTTGCTGCTGTTTTGCTTTTGGCCTTCCCTGAGATATTGGACTTTCAAGTCAACTGACTCTGAAGACTAACGGTTTTCGTTTAATGTTTAGCTGTTCTTTTCAGTTGCAGTGTAGCCTTCAGGTTCCTTTTGAGAGTTTTAGTAATGGCTCTGTTGGGCCTAGTGTTTATTGTTTTCTTTTCCCTTTTAACACTGTTCACATTAAAGGTTGTGAACTATCAGCTTGATTCAGTGTCTGTCACTCCGCATTTAGGCTATATCCGAACCTGGTAACAGCAAGTCTCGACCAACAAAGATGGACCCAGGAGAGAGAGAGAAGGGGAGAGGGGGAGAGGGAGAGAGGGAGAGAGGGGGGAAGAGAGAGAGAGAGGGGGAGAGGGGGAGAGAGGGAGAGAGAAGCTGATCTTGGCTGTGAAATTCATTGGTCAGGTAGGAGACAAACTATAGGCAATGGAATCCATTCTCAATGAAGTTACAGAGGCAATGAGACAGGTAACCTCGTGCCAGCAAGCCCAATCTCACTTGGAGGAACAGGTATCTTCCCTAGCCGCATATGTCGAGAGCTCACCACAGTCAATCAGACTCAGGTGGCTGCGTTTTCCACATTCATGGCTGCCATCCATGAACTTACTGTGAACAACCAGCATCAGCTGACAGCCATTAATGTTCTCGCCAGCTCAACTCAGCAGCTTCAGGCTGCCCCATTTTCACTCCCAACATCTCGCAAGTCCTCCTTTTCTGCTGCCCCGACAATCTCTGCTACTAATGCTCCCACTCCTGGGCCAGATCCACCTTTCCACCAACCCCTCCAACTGGTGCTCGAAGGCAACCATCACGAAGGAATATCTTTCTATCTGGTTAATTCACCTGAACTGCCACTGGTACTTGGTCTCCCCTGGTTATCCTGACAAAACCAACGGATTGATAGGGCTCTGAAGGTCCAAGAGTGGGGACCAGCATGCCTGGGTACCTGTCTGGGTCCAGCTCAAGCTCTGTTCCATGGATCCCCTCCTGTGTCAGCTAAGGGTGTGGACCTGTCTGGGATTCCGGCCGAATATGTGGATCTCCTTGAGGTTTTCAGTGAAAGAAAGGCCACCACCCTGCGCCCACACCGGCCATACGACTGTGCCATAGACCTCCTACTTGGCACTAGTCCTCCCTGGGGCCGCCTCTTTTCCCTCTTTCATCCTGAAACGATGGCCATGGAAGAATACATTAAGGAGGCATTGAGCATCGGGTTTATCTGTCTGTCAACCTTGCCAGCAAGAGTGGGCTTCTTTTTTGTGAGCAAGGAAAATAGCAAGCTCCAATCCCTGCATTGGCCCCTGAACAACATCACTGAGAAGAACTGCTAACCTCTTCCCTTGCTGGTGTCTGCGTTTGAACACCCCCAGGGAGGGAGCAACAATATTTTCCAAAATTGATCTGCACAATGCTTGCAATCTGATTTGCATAAGAGAAGGGGATGAGTGGAAAATGGCTTTCAGCACCTCTAATGGCCACTATGAATACCTGGTGATGCCTTTTGGTCTGGCAATGCCCCCACTGTATCCCAGGCATTGGTTAATAACGTGCTCGGGGACATGTCTAACCAGTTTGTGTTTATGTATTTAGATGACATCCTTTATCTATTCCCGCTCTCTAGCATGTCTGGAGAGTCAGACGCCTTCTTGAAAATAACCTGTACGCCAAGCCTGAAAATATGAATTTCACAAAGACCAGGTGTTGCTTTTGGGTTATATACTTACCCCCATCCAGTGTTCAAACAGACCCTAGTAAAGTTCAGCAGTTGCAGAGTGGCCCAAACTGTCTACAGTCAAACAGGTATGGCGCTTCATGGGGTTTGCAAACTTTTATCGCCACTTCATCCAGAATTTCGACTCTACCCAATTAATGCACTCACCAAGAAGATCTTGGCAGTATTCTATTGGACGGACGACGCCAACCAAGCATTTTATGAGCTAAAGCGATGTTTCACCACTGTCCCGCTGCTGCAACACCCAGACCCATCTCAGCCATTCGTTGTCAAGGTCAATGCATCCAATGTCGGCATTGGAGCTGTCCTCTCTCAGCGCTTGTCTGTGATAGCCGGCTGCACCCCAATGCCTTTCTTTCCAGTTGCTTGACTCAGGCCGAGAGGAATTATGATGATGGTAACCGGGAGCTTCTGGCTGTCAAGGAGGTCCTGGAGGAATGGCAACACTGGCTGGAGGGGGAGAGCATCCATGCTTGGTCTGGACAGATCACAAGAACCTCTTCTATCTTCAAGATGCTAAGAGACTCAACTCTCGTCAAGCCCAGTGGGCTCTCTTCTTCACACGGTTCAATTTCGCCCTCACTTATTGTCCCAGCGGTAAGAATACAAAGGCTAACACTCTGTCCCAGCAGTTCAACGGATCTGAGGACAATGCCGATTCAGAGCCCATTCGTCCTCGCTCGTGTATCACCGCTCCGGTGACCTGGGGAATAGAGGCAGAGGTGAGGGCTGCCCAACAATCAGATCCAGGCCCAGATGTGGTTCCTCTCAACCGGCTGTTTGTCCCTGCTGCGGTGCATTCCAAGTGTTGGAATGGGGTCACTCCTCCAGTCTGGCTGGACATCCAGGAATTCAACAGACTCAGGACTTTATAAAGTGACAATTCTGGTGGCCATCTATGTCCCAGGATGTCCATGACTTTGTATCAGCCTGACCCACCTGCGCTCGGAACAAGACAGCACATGAGTGTCTTTGAGTGTTTGTTATTTTCACTGCTTGTGCCCCACCACCCCTGGCCTCACCTCTCAGCAGATTTCATCACTGGTCTGCCCCCATCTAGTAGAAACACTACCACCTTGGTTGCTGTGGATCGATTTTCCAAGGCTGCACACTTCATTGCCCTCCTCAAGCTCTCATTGGCTCATGAGACAGCCACACTCATGGTTCAACATGTGTTCAGGCTCCATGGCTTTCCTCAAGACATAGAGTCTGATTATGGACAACAGTCCACTTCCTGCTTTTGGAAGGCTTCCTGTTCTTTCGGAGGGTTTCTTGCTCTTTTGTAGGAGCCATGGCGAGACTCACGTCTGGCTTCCAACCCCAATCTAATAGCCAAGCTGAGAGAGTGAACCAGGAATTAGAGACAACCCTGCGCTGACTTGCCTCTTCCAACCCCATGTCCTGGAGCTCCCAACTGGTTTGGGCAGAGATCGCCTACAATAACCTCCAGTCGTCCTCCACCGGTATCTCTCCCTTTGAATGCCAGAAGGGATTCTAGCCCCCACTCTTCCCTGATCAGGAGATCGACGTAGGAGTTCCTGCTGCTGAATAGCTGATCCAGCACTACAAGCGCAACTGGAGACGAACCAGGGCTTCTTTGCTACACATCCAGAAACAGCATTCCCAGCGGCTGATCGACTGTCCACAGGGAAGGCCATCCAAGCCAGGACAGGAGGTCTGGTTGGCATCAAAGGGATCTTCTCCTGAAAGTTGAGAACTGGAAATTGGCACTGTGCTACGTGGGACCATTTGTAGTGGAAAAGGCCGTCAACAAGGATTCCTACAGATTGGGTCTATCAGCATCACTGAAGATCCACCCAGTATTCCATGTTTCCCAGCTTAAGCCGGTTACTATCTCTCCCCTGGTCCTAGTCACCCCATCTCCCCCTCCTCCCCGCCTGGTAGATGGTTCCCTTGTCTATACTGTGCGGCGCCTCCCGGCATCTCGCCGGGTACATGGTAACATCCAGTACCTTGTGGACTGGGAAGGGTATGGTCCAGAAGAATGTACTTGGATCCCAGCGAAGGACATCTTGGACAAGTCACTGATCTGGGACTTCCAGCGGACACAGGTCTGTGGCGCCTCAGGGGCTGCACCTAGAGAGGGGGCTCTGTCACATTCACAGATTCAGTAGCACAGTAGATACAGCAATTGTTCTTGTGAATTTACACGTGTCAGCTAATTATTATTTAATCGTGATTATTTAACTCCATACTTGTCATCGTTTTAGTTAACGGCTGTTTGGCCTAGCTTTTATTGTTTTATTTTCCCTTTAACACTGTTCACATTAAAGTTTGTGAATTATCGACCTAATTCAGTGTCTCTCACTCTGCACTTGGGCCATATCTGAACCTGGTAACAGTACCTCCTGGTTCATCCATGGCTCTTGGTTTGGGAATGTACTTTAAGCTTCCCTGGGCACACACTCATCCACACAGGTTTTAATGAAGTTAGTAACAACTGCAGCATACTCATCCAGGTTCGAAGATGAATCCCTGAATACAGTCCAGTCCACCGATTCAAAGTAGTCCTATAAGCACTCCTATGCTTCCCTTGTCTATACCTTCTTGATCCTCACTGTTGGTGCTGCAGTCTTCAGTCTCTGCTTATACTCAGGGAGTAGAAGTACAGCCAGGTGATCAGACTTCTCTAAGTGAGGGCGTGGAATAGCACAGTAAGCATGCAATTGATGCTATTTAAAACTATCTGGCAATGGTCTTCTGTCCCAATTAAGTGGCACAGTGTCCCAAATAAACAAAGGAAATCACAGTTAACATTGGTTCCTTACGAGTTGTATCAAATAAGCAGTTGTCCCAATTAACCAATAGCCCAATTAACTGGAATCCACTGTATATACGTTAGAATTGTTTTATATTTCTGAACTTGGTTTTATCATAAGAAAATGGAAATGCTGATCTAGTCAGTAGGTCAGGCAGATTTATTGAAAAATAAATAGATCATCAGCATTGAATACCACACCATTAAGTTTTGTTCCTGTTCTAGTGCTAATTTTGCTCCATTAAATTAATATTAATAAATTCAAATGACCAGCTTGTCTGGTAAATTTGGAACTTCAGTTCTGAGTACCACAGCAACAAATTTGACAGCAGTTTTTGATAGCACAGAAACAGCTTACTCAGCTGCAAGTAGGTCGCAGGTTCTCAAAGGGAAAGTGTTGCAGATTTACATACATATTATCATTCCTCCATCTGCTGAATTCTTTTATGTCAACTGAGAATACACATTTCCTTGTCCTAGTTGGTCATCACATGATCCTGATTATAAACCTCCTATTGTTGAATGTTTATGAGATCTGGATAATAGGAAGAATATATTAAGCATTATTGTTCTTAATATAAAATGCCATTGCATAAAATGCATATAGGCTGTTACCATGAGAGAATCTATAGTTCTTAATCCGAATATATGCTAATATGCATGAAAGCATTGAAGAGAAATCTCCACTACTAAGCTGTTCAAACCTCCGAAATACAATTACAATTCATACAAACAGTAACTACAGTACATACCTAAGCAATTAGCTGTAAAACCTTTTGAATGTCCAAACACATTAAATATGCACATTTGTCATTTCTTTCTGCTGGATATTTGTATTTATTTTCTAAATGAAAAAACAGTTTTAAAGAAAAATTCTGAAGCTCTTACAGTACAAATTCATTAGCTATAAGCAGACTCAAAGGGTTAAATGATGAGGCCAGATTGCATAAATTTCGTTTGTACTCCGATAAGCTTAGAAGTTGAGGAATGATCTAATTAAAATCTTAAAACCAAAATGGGATTTGATGGTGTAGATTTAGAGACGCTGGTTTTTCTGGAGGTAAACCAGAACAAGGTGGCATAATCTTAAAATCACAGTCAAACCATATGTTTATGAAATCAAACAGCAAATCAGCACATAAAGGAAATCTGGAACTCTGCAAAAGGTTGTGAATGTTTGGTCAGTTAACACATTCATAGAGTGCTAGAGTCATAGAACACTACAGTACAGAAACAGGCCCTACAGCCCACCTAGTTCATGTCAAGCCTATAATCTGCCTATCTGCACCCAGACCACAGCCATCCGTACCCTTCCCATGCATGTATCTATCCAAATTTCTCTTAAATGTGGAAATCCACACTCTCATCACCCTATGAGTGAAGAAGATCCCCTCAGGTTCCCCTCAAACATCTCACCTTTCACCCTTAACCCATGCACTCTAGTTTAGTCTTACCCAACATCAATGATAAAAGTCTGCTTGCATTTACCTTATCTATAGCCCTCATAATTTTGTATACCTCTATCAAATCTCCCCTCAATCTTCTATGTTTTCAGGAATAAAATGCTAACCTATTTAACCTTTTCCTATCTCAGGTACTCTATTTCTGGCAACTTCTTTGTAAATTTTCTCTGCACTTTTAATCTTATTTACACCTTTCCTGTAAGTAGGTGACTAAAACTTCACACAATACTCCAAATTAGGCCTCACCAATATCTTATAGAATTTAAACATAACATCCCAACTCCTGTACTCAATACACTGATTTATGAAGTCCAATGTGCTGAAAGCTTTCTTTACAACCCTATCTACCTATGATGCCATTTCTAAGGAGTTATGGATCTGTATTCCCAGATCCTTCTGTCCTACCACATTCCTCAGTGCCCTACTGCTCACTGTGTAAGATCTACCCTGGTTGGTCCTCCAAAACTGCAACACCTCACACTTGTCTGCATTAAATTCCATCTGCAATTTTTCCACTGCAAGCTTTGATAGTCATCTTTGCTGTCCAATATACCTCCAATCTTGGTGTCATCTGACCCAATCCAGGTGGCACACAACTAGTCACAGGACACTAGTCACAGAGGCAACCATCTACTACCACTTTCTGACTTTTCCCACAAAGCCAATGTCTAACCAAATTTACTACCTCATCTTAAATGCCAAGCCACTGGACCTCTTGACCAACCTCCCATGCAGGACCTTGACAAAGGCTTTCATAGAGACATCATCCACTGCCTTGCCTTCAACAACTTTCCTGGTAACTTCCGCAAAAACTGTATAAAGTTGGTAAGATATGTCCTACCATGCTCAAAGCTGCATTGATTATCCCTAATCAGTCCTCGTCTATTCAAGTAGCTATATATCTGGTCCCTTGGAATATCTTCCAATAACTTTCCCACTATTGATGCTACGTTCGCTGACCTATAATTTCCTGGCTTATTCTTAGACCCTTATTTAAATAACAGAACATTAGCTATTCTCCATCCTCCAGCATCTCATCTGTGGCTGAAGATATTTTAAACATCACCGCTAGAGCCCGTGCAATTTCTAAACTAGCCTCCCACGGGGTCTGAAAGAACACCTTGGCTCTGGGGATTTATCCACCTTGATTTGCCTCAAGACAACAAACACCTGCACAGGGTTCATGCCCTCACTGTGGCTTTGACTCACTTCAAAAGACTCTGCGCTCTTATCCTGTGTTAATACAGATGGGGAAAGAAACTCCCCATCTCTTTCGGCTCCATACATAGATTACCACTTTCATTTTGCAGAGGACCAACTTTGTTCCTTGCTATCCTTTTGCTCTTAATATATCTGTTGAAGCTGTTAGGATTCTCCTTCACTTTGTCTGTGAGAGCAATCTCATACTTTCCTTTAGCCCTCAGATTTCTTTCTTAAGTGTTCTCTTGCATTTTTTATACTCTTCAATTGCCTCATTTGTTCCTGCCTACCTATACCTTCTATGCATCTCCTTCTTTTTCTTAACCAGGGTTTCAATACCTCTCAAAAACCAAGGTTCCCTAAACCTGTTATTCTTGCTTTTTATTCTGACAGGAACATAAAAACTTTATACTCTCAATATTTCACTTCTGAAGGCCTCCCACTTTTGCCAGAAAACAATGTGTCCTAATCCATGTAACACTCACATAATGCTGGTGGAACTCGACAGATCAGGCAGCGTCCATGGAACAGAGTACAGACAACACTTTGAGCTGAGACCTTTCAACAGTACAGTCCTAATCCACACCTGCCAGATCTTTTCTGATACCACCAAAATTGTGCTTTCCCCAATTTAGAATCCCAGCCTGAGGATCAGACCTATCTTTTTGCATTATTATCTTGAAACTAATGGCATTATGATCAAAGTTCAAGGTACAATTTATTATCAAAGTACGTATGCAGTATACAACCCCGAGAATCATCTTTCCCACAAACAGCCACGAAACGAAGAAACCATGGAATCTGTTCAAAGAAAAACATCAAACTCTCCCTCCCCATGTGGAAAAAAAAGAATCACGTAAACAGCAAAAAATTAGCAAAAAACACGAAGTACATAAAACACAAAATCAAAAGAGTCCAGGCATATTCAGTTCACTACATGCAAAGTATTCCCTACACAAATTTCTATTATCCTGTCTCATTCCCTAACAGGAAATCTAGTATCGCACTCTCTCTAGTTGGTATTTCTACGTATTGATTAAGGAAACTTCCCTGAATACACAAGACAAACTCTTTCCCATCTAGCCCTTTCATAGTACAGGAGTCCCAGTCAATATGTGAAAAGTTAAATTCACCTACTATCACAACCTTATGTTTCTTGCAACAGAATGCAATCTCTCTACAAATTTGCTCCTCTAAATCCTGTGGACTGTTAGGTAGTCTATAATACAATCCCATTAACATGATCATACCTTTTTTATTCCTCGGTTCTAACCATAAAGTCTCACTAGATGAGCTCTGAAGTTGGTAATTTTTTGTTAAATGAAACAGAATCTCAGATCTATTTTGTTCTAACTAAATCATGGAAACAAACTGAAATCAGAAAGGCCCATTCCTATTAACAGTGCATGTATATGTACTTGATTTGATACTTTTATATTTACAAAAAATGTCCCTACAAGCCTTTGTTCTTTCTCTCCTGTCATTTCAATGCAGGCTTGTATTTTTCACCCTTCCCACTATATTATGCTATGTTACAGACATTTGAGGTTTATTTTGCCATTGTATACACTGGATTATATTACACGCTCTCTCAAGGAAAACTATCTGCTTCATTTCGAGGCAACAGCATAGGCAAGTATTTAAGGGAAGGATCTAGCTACACAGTTCAAATGCAAGCATATTGCATATGCACTTTCAATTGGTAGCTATTTTGTATTCATGAGACAGAGCTGAATTTTTCTCTCCAGTTTTGTTTGAAGCATCTATCAATTTATCTTAATAACAATAGCATTACACCTGAAACTACTGCAGGAAGGTCATATAGTTCTGCCAACAAACTTCCACATACAAGAACCCATGTTCAGTCCAGCTTACACAACAATTTTATGTAACAGATTTATAAAAAATCTTATTTTCTAACCTCAGATGAGAAATTACTGAGTCTATAGCTATTCTGAATGATAACAATTTTTATGCTTTCTTTAATAAATCAGTTTAATTGCTCATAGACTAGGCACAGCCTTCTGAAACCAAGAAATGTGTATTTAGAAGGCAATAAGAAAGAATTTTGGTTCTATTTTTAAATTTTCACAAATAATCTAAATTTCGTGAAGGTAAACTTTTACTACATCTCTTATAATAAGTGTTTTAGTATAAGAAAAGTATATAAAACCTATAAGTATAGTGCTCCTTTTCAACTCAGAAGGTGCAATTTTTAAAAATATTCCTACTAGGATTAACAGTATTATATTGAACTTTTTTTCCCCCCCAGAGTGCATATGTTTAGATGTATTGCTTAGGACTCTCTTCCTAAATCATCTGTTCTTTGTTCTGGTGTTTATTTCTTTGCAATTATAGCTTTAAGTTATAACATCCAGAGCTCAGTATAAATTGCCTTACAAATCTGCCATATAGTGTTCCTGCTGCTATTTGAATTCGTTAGCTGGTTAGAAAAATATTTTTTTCCAAACATGCATTCTAATATCAAGTAAAGGTGAACCTAGTCCTTGAATGATTTCATACTCTTCCATGTTTCCGTCAAGGCAACAATTCTGTCACCAGCAATTACCACAAACTGAATTACTGCAACTAACTTTCAATTCAACAAGGCAGAAAATTTGGAAAAAAATTTAAGGTCTCCACTGTTGTTACAACAACATTGACTCAGGGCTGGAATGTTGTAGAAGCTAAAGTGTAAATTCAAAAAGTCATCTATTTGTTATTATTGACAAAGGTAATAAGTAAGCTACTAAATCCCTGTTTTAACTAGCTCTCAATTTTCCTCATTACTTTATAGTTTTAAAAGGTTTAATAATTTACTACTCTATTACTCAATTTAAGCTATGAAATATATAAACTGAATAAATATGTTATAACAATTTTACTCAAATATGCTTTATTTTTTCTGATATCCTTTTATATCTTTGATTATCTAAATTCTAACAATTTCAAATTTAATATTAACAATTAACTTAGTTGCAGAAGACAGCTTCAAAGTGCTACAAACACTCCTTATTTAATAGTATATATTAACTTCATTTCCGAAAGCGCTGGGTCTAAACTCCAGTCTTAGACTCCCACCCAGTTGTTCATAAAGCCAGAAAACCTTCAAGTGCCCCCAAATGTGATGAAACAGGGTACATTTCTAATACAATATCTCTTGTATAATATCCAGGAATTTAAATAACAATTACTGTGTTGCATTAGTAGAGTATACATCAAAAGTTTCACTATATGATATGGTAAACTGGCTGTTGTGTAGGGGACCAATGGCTATTTCAGCTGTTTATCTCACCTGATCTCCCCCCATCCCAGTGCAAATATGTTCAAGTATATTATAAGACTAGAAATAAAGATCAGAAGAGATCTGACTTGGCCTGTGCTGTGGCTGGTGGTGCAGGGAGGGGTTGGGGGACATTGAGCAATTGTGATGGGCCTCAGGGTATGATCATATCATATGATCACAATGGAAATGGAAGGGTTCCTTCCAAATAAAGGATGACGATTAGATCAAGGGAATTCACTGATGGGGGTTCCACTTCAGGATTCTCCTGGAAATATCTAGTTGGCTCAAGTCACTTGCAAAACAAATTGGCACAATTTCAATGCACAAAAAAGGAATAATGTATAGGAAGTGACATCACCGTGTACACACCAGACCAGCTAATTTTTTTAATGAGCACAGGATTGAATCATTTCAATGTTAAGCCAACTAAACCTGATATAACTAACCCTGCATTGTGTTTGGATTTCTAGGAATACAGAACTAAACATGATAGACTGATGATAAATTAATTAGTTTTTCCCTCTTCTTTTGAACTACCTACTTCATTTTATTTTATGGAGATACAGCACTGAAATAGGCCCTTCTAGCTCTTCAAGCCACGCTGCCTAGCAATTCCCCGATTTATTCCTAACCTAATTATGGGACTATTTACAATGAACAATTAACCTATCAACCAGTACGCCTCTGGACCATGGAAGAAAACTGGAGCACCCGGAGGAAACCCACGTGGTCACAGGGAAAATGTACAAACTCCTTACAGGCAGCAACAAAAATTGAACCCGGATCGCCTGTACTGTAAAGCGTTGTGCTAACCACTACACAACCATGCCACCCCAAATGAGATCACCTCATTCTTCTAAACTCCAGCGAGAACAGGCCCAGAGCCATTCTTCTGCATTTCATTGGCAAATCTAGAGATCTAAAGTAGTTAAGACCCTCTTAACCTAAATTGTACAAAGGGTCAAAATACAATTTTAAAAGCTTACACCTGAAAGGTTATACAAAAAGGGCTACAAAATCATAAAACTATAAGTATTTCTATTTGGTCAAAATCTTTTTGTGGCTGTTCAAGAATAACGTAGGTCAAACACTTTTGTTTCTGCAATCCTCCACCTCAAAGCCAACCTTCTGCCAGCTGTGTCCTGTTTTTCCTTTTCGATGTACAATCAAAGGAGACTGCAATGGTAGTTTCCAGCAAATGCTTCTGATTTTTTTTTCCAGGTCCTATTTGTAATGGATTACTAAAATAGCAAGCAGCCTTGGCCTTGATTTCACAAAGTCATCTAAAATTGGAATTACAGTGTTTACATTAATTAGAGAACAATGTATCCATATCATATTGAATTTCAATTAAAATTTATATGCAACATCCACTGAATGACCTTCCTAGAGAGTCTAATAAACTTAGCATTACACCACTGCCAGCGAATATTGGATTAATTATATTTGCCTTGCTCTAGCCTTGCAGAAGGACATAAAAGAAAATTTTAAGGTATGATTTCCTGAAAGATTCAGCAAACCTAACTGCTTACAAACTAGAACAAGTGTACCAGTGAGAATCCATATCCAGCCTATGTGTATTCCATTGTTATTTGAGCTGATTAGCTACACCCTGATAGAAATTAGATTAGTAAATTGATCTTTCATTGCGGGAATCAAAACCAGGCTTAATATCAGTGGCATATGCTGTGAGGTTTGTTGTTTTGCGCAGCAGTACAATGCAATACATAATGATAAAAAAACTAAAAGTTACAATTAATATATAAATTTAATAACTAGAGAGGGGAAAATAGGAAGGTAGTGTTCATGGGTCCATTGTCCATTTAGAAATCTGATGGCAGAGGGAAAGAAGCTGTTCCTGAAATGTGTCTTCAAGCTTCTGTACCTCCTCCGTGATAGTAGCAATGAGAAGAGCGCATGTCCAGGGTGATGGGGTCCTTAGTGCATGGATGAGGGCTGATGTGCACACCCTCAATGTCCCCTTCCTGAAGTCCACAATCAGTTCCTTGCTCTTACTGATGCTGAGCGCAAGGCTGTTGTTGGAACACCACTCAACCTGTTCTACTTTGCCTACTGTATGCCTCCTTGTTACCATCTGAAATTCTGCCAACAATAGTTGTACCATTGGCAAGTTTATAGGTGGCATTTGAACTGTGAATTGTAGGTGTAGAGAGAGTAGAGTAGTGGGCTTAGCACATATCCTTGAGATGCAACAGTGTTGACTGTCAGAGAGGATAAGATGTTATTTCTGATCCGCACAGACTGTGGTCTCCTGGTGAGGAAGTCAAAGATCCAGGTGCAGAGGCACAGGTTTGGAGAACTGAGGGTTGGATTGTGTTGAATACTGAGCCGTAATTCATAAGCAGCAGCCTGAAGTAGGTATCCAGATGATCAAAGACCGAGTACAGAAGCAGTGAGATTGCATCTGGTGTAGACCTATAATTACAATAGGCAAACTGCAGTGAGTCCTGATGCATGCTTGGGTATGTTTCTGGTCATAATCAACATCTCAAAGCACTTCATCACAGTAGATGTGAGTACCACTGGGCAGTAGTTGTTGAGGCAACTCACCCTGCTCTTCTTGGGAACTGGTATGGTTGTTGCCCTTTTGAAGCAGAGAGGAACCTCCAACTGCAGTAGTAAAAGATTGAAGATATCGTTGAACCCTCCCTCCAGTGTGCTGGCATAGGTTTTCAGAGCTCTAACAGGTACACCATTAAGGCCTGACATCTTGCGAGGGTTCACCTCTTGAATGGTGAAATCTGTTGTCCTACCTGATCTGGCTTATATCTCACTCTAGGCCTACTAAAATGGTTGCCTTTTTATTGATGACATAACTAAAGTGCTAGAAGGCAAACTATAATACCAAAGGATGCAGGGATCTCACAGTGAATCTGACATTATGAGAAACACAATGATTGAGCAAGAACTATACTTGATGAAATACTATCCAATACTTATATGTGATTCTAATGCACAAATCTTTTACTTGATTCATGTAATAAGCAGTAGTAGAGAATAGGTACATCTCACCAGCAGATTGCATATTATCTGCTCATATTTTGGGTAAAATTTGCTGATTTATTGGTTTGCAATTGGCTATATCTCATCCAATTTTCCTGAAAAGAAACAAATGTGTAATGGTGGCAATCATAAGTTCACTGTATCCAATTCATAAGCAACCTTTCATTAAGTCAAAAAGTCATGCAAAATGTTTTGTTCTGGGTATACTTGATTCTCGGAGAATTAGTCACAGAAGTTGGAGGATGATAGCAGAGTTAGATATGATAAAGTATATGGAATGGTCAAGAGCATAAACATAGGCCAACATTTCTGGATTAATGTATTAATTCCTTTACATGTAGCAAATATTAAAAAAATGTTAGTGCTAACAGGTTTTGTGTTAGTACGCAATAATAACAGCAGCAAAACAAATTTGTCCTTTTAACTAAATTTATTTTATACATTATCTGCATCTTAAAAATATTACAGAAATTCTTATTTCATAAACATGAAGCATTTCCTATAATGCTCATTTCCAGTTTTATTATATTGTATATGAATATTTAAAAATCAGTATTTTGAGAATAGTGATTCTATCGACTGCAATTAATCCAACTGGTTTCTGGTGACTGTGCAAGTCAAATAATGCTAGTATTACGGGACTAAGATATTTCCATGAACTTACTGATGCTTTTGGAATCATGTTCTACGTTGCCATCCAATTTTCCATGAAGATTGGAAGTATGATGCTTTTATGATGAACTGACTGTGAAAGAATATTCTGCTATTACATTATACTGAATGCCATAGCCTATTGACAGAAGACATTGTAGAATTTTGTTAACATCTTATCTTTCACAATCCAAGAGCTAAAAGAATTAAATAAGCAGATTCTAAAACTATTAAAACAATGGTCAATCTTGATTATAAGCCATAGTTAAAATATTAGTCACCTTTTTAAGATGCTGATTGGCTTGCTGTGAATTTATAACATTTTGCATTTTATTTCAGTACAAAAATAGCTCATTATTTTTATTGTAACAGAGAATATCAATGATTAGCAGCCAATCCCCAAGAGAAGGGTAGCCCTTTTATTAATGTTTCTAAATTGAAGCCAGTCAAGCCAACAGCGTAAAAATCTTTCAATGAGTCACTTAATGGTGCAGAAATATTGGACATGCAAATAGCTACCAACTATTGTCCAATGTTTCACCACAGATCTTTCCTAAACTGCAAATATAACTTCACAATGAATTCTCTATTAAACTGTCTGCTACTAAACAATATTTATGACTCGGCCCATTCTAAATTCAACTAGATTCACAAGCTCTTTTCTATTTCCTCAGTAATAGAGCATGAACGTGCCAATATCTGATTCTAGTGTAACTTATATAAATTAGTGAAAAATTGCTAAACATAATTGCTAAAGAAATTCTACATTCATTTCATATTTCCTTACTGGAACAGACTAAACATTTAACTGTCTGCTGCAAATATATGATGAGCAAAAGGTTACTTATTAAATAAACGAGTACCAGCTCCAGTTTCTTCACCCACTAATCAGCACCATCTGGTAACTGTACAGTCGATGCCCTTGAGATTGAATCAGTGCATGCTGTCTATGTGGGTCAGTGTATATAATTCTAGCTACCTCCTACTGTGTGGTTCCATTTATGGAGGCCCACAATTTCACTTCTTTTATGCTATAGCTAACCTATTAATGTGACCTTGACATTAAGCCTTGCTTATCAGTTACTACCCAACTACAACTCATAACTGGGCAGCTGACAATCTGTTAAGACTTTTCATCGGCTTTCTTTGTTTTCTGTTGAAAATTAGACAGGATTGCCAGAAATGACAGGCCATTATCTCAGCTCTAATTTGATTTGCTGATAAATATCAACTGCTAAAGAGAATGAATAACATTCAGAATGGCCACACCACTCCTGTATTCTCGACTTCTAATGCACAGCGACATTTATGTCTCCAAAGTATGTTCTGAAACCATATTAGATTACTAGAAAATGGTCTCAAATTAGGGACTGCAAGGTCATGTGAAAAATCAGCTCATGGGTTTACAGCGACACCCTTGAAATGTTACTTGCTAAAAATTTGCAGCACAGAGTAAAGTGGTATGAAACTTTGCAACTGAAACCTCCTGTAAAAGAACTGCCTTTTCCCTTTTAATTTTCCAGTTTAGACATTTCATTTGCAACTCAGCATGGGAAAAAAATTTGGACTGGAATAGTGTTTCATCTGGAATGAAAGACATGATTCGTGCAAAACTTCATTTTAAAAAAACCTATAAGAAGTCATTGACATGCACACTCATGTCTCCACAGGTGGCTCATTAGTTTTTAATTTTAGAAAGAGACAGCTCACCACCAGAACTACATTACTGCCAAACTAGCAGGAAAAGTGTCATAAACAGCCTATCTAGGTTTGAAGCACATGCTGCTTGGAAAATGGGTTAGGTTTCAATATGTGCAGGATGGATGACTCCAGAGTGAACAGCATTTCCATAACCTTAAAACTGGATCTTTAAGGAACTATAATTATTGTATATAAAGGGAAGGAGGAACTTGTGCTTCTGTCACATCTTCAAAGAGTTATAGGCACTTTTAAAATGTAATCAAACAGCAAATGGTAACATTATGAATGATTGCATATCATAATTCAATCAGTTTCTGTGCCACAAATTACTAAATGGAAACAAGGATGCTAGTGAGTGAAATTGCAGGAATGAGTAAATTATATTTGTATCACTGAACTTACATACTTGGCAGTACAATTGTGGTTTCTGTGTGACACAAATCTATAAGGATGGACAAGATCAGCAACAATATATTGTGAGATGCAACTTAACTTTTCATAAAGTCAAAGAGTTTAATTGAATTCTGGTTGTAGCATTTAATTTATGGAGTGGAATGAATATTAAATAAGCAATATACAGGTTTCCCCCGCAATCCAAAGGTAGAACATTCCCATGAAACTGTTTGTAATCTGAAATGTCGTAAAGTGAAGAAGAAATTACCATTAATTTATATGGGAAACATTCTTGAGCGTTCCCAGACCCAAAAAAATAACCTACCAAATCAAAGTAAATATCACATAAAACCTACAATAACACTAACATATAGTAAAAGCAGGAATGATATAACAAATTTACACCCTATATAAAGTAGAAATATTGTATTTATGGTGTAGTTTCACTTATCAAACTTGGGAAGGCAGGGAGCCAAAATTGATTTGGAGAAAAATATATCAGCATGTACACGCATGCACGAACAACCGCCTGCACAAAGCTTCACTGTCATTGTAGTCTTTCTCGGGGTAAACACACGTAGGAAGCAGGCGTCTTTTTGTCGTAAAAGCGAAAATCCTCTTTGGTTAGTGAAAACAGGTGCTTTTGTAAGTCTTTTGTAACAGCAAGTTGTCGTAAATCGAACGTTTGAAAAGCGGGGGCCACCTGTATTTTAAAAAATTGTAACTAAAGAAAAAAATGGAGAATCCTTAAAAGGCTGCCACAATTTTGAAAACTATAACATCACTCAAACATTAAAGAAGGTGTTTAAAGCTTCATGTCAGAACCCTACAATGCTTCCTTGTCCATCTCCATAAAATTTTAAAAGGCTTTGAGTAATAATACAACAAAATATGTGCAATCATCAATTACCAATGTTCTTACATTTTAATTTTCAAGTTTGCTAAATACAAGATTTCAGCAATATATGATTGTAGTCTAGTAGCAAGTAAAATGCATGTTAAAAATCAAAAAACTAAGTACAACTGTATTTCACCGGGATTCATTGTGCATACTCTCAGTATCTGCACCACAGGACAAGAACTTATCGATCAGCTGCCACCAAAAGTAACCTGCATCTGATGCCATAACTTTTTGTTCTGTGTATAATATTATTCTTCAGCTGATTAAAAATAGAAAGGGAATGAAATACAATAGTAATAGCTTGAAACTATGGGAAAAGTACAAAAGGAAGTTGGTGTGGATACTCTCTATTATGATGGATAGCAGAGAGTTGTCTCCTATTTAAGCCTATAAATATTGGCCTCACTGTTAATGATTCCACTATGAACTTGACATAAATTTTGCAAATCACCTTTGTTCTCGATACTAATATTTTTCTTCATAGATTATTTACAAATATCTCAGCTTCAGAAACATAATAATTCTTTTCTTTTCTACAAATCAGAATTGCGGTAACTCCTGAAAGTCAAAGAATACTCTTCTGAATTCTGAATGCAATTACATTTCTGTTACTTGTTTGCTTTACCATCAGGAATTGTAGAATTGAACTGACTTTGAAGAACGAGTAACAAAAACAAAGTTAAGTGGCTGAATATTTCTTGACTTTACTCAGAGAATAGGTATTAGACAATTAGCAGGGTCTTTCTATAGAATGCATACACTTTGATCTCAGGTTAGATGCCATCCACTGTATTGCATGCCTGAGGGTGACCAGGATCAGATGGAAATATGATAACCTGACTCCCAGGCCCTAATTATAAAGGAAATTTAACCTTGACTTCAAGCAAGTGATTGGTGACTATACTTGCCTTTTTTGACAGTCACAAATGATCTAAGTAATTTCCTTACTATTGATTATAATATTAAATTAGACCTTGACTGTCTATACACCACTTATCAAGTGCTTGGATACCGACTAAAGTAATACTTTAAGAGCTGTTGTACAGTTCTTCATGTCAAAAAGAACATGCAGCTGAAGATACGGGAGTATGGAACTATTCCACCATTATTTGATGATCCTAATGTTTTAGTATATTTGCTTTAGAGAGCTGCTTTAGAAAATTGATTCCTTTACTTAATAGGACCAAAAGTCAATGTGCCATTATAAAGGTAATAAAAAAATTAGCACAAGATTCTTAGAATGAAATCATATTGGAAGAATCGTAAAAAAAAACTCTCAAGCTCATCAGATCAATTATATAATAATATACAGTAACTTGCTCTTCACTGGCCTTGAATTTTAAGTTACAGGATGAAGCACAGTTTATTTGTCATATTTATCAATCCCATTGAATGCCCAGATTATGAAACTCACAGTGGACTTGTCTCATCATTAATGAAACTGAAACCCCTCTTTTCATTTCTGATTAGTAACTTATTTTCTACTGTTCACCTTGATGAAGCGGGGTATCCTGAATTGGAAGTAGCCTTAACTAAACAAACAAGATCCTGAGAGGATGGCGGTGGAGAAGAAATTTCCTCTAGTGGTAGAATCTAGTGTTAGGAGGTTACTATTTAAAAATAAAGATTGGTCTATTTAATAGAAAGAGATGAAGTGAATTTTTGAGAGTTGTGAAGTCATTGGAACTCTCTTTCTCATATGATGGAGGAAACAAGGTTTTTGAATATTTTTAAAGCAGGGACAGTTCAATTATTGAATGGTATATATCTTTGCATGTAAAATACCAGTCCTCATGATTTGGCTAAAATACAATACTAATTGCTTTGTCAACCTTTACTTTTCAAAGCAACACAGTATGAAAATAAATAAAGACTTGATTCTCCTGGAAAATGCAAAATCTAATAATGATGTGATGATGGAAAAGCCATTGGTTAATAAAATAATGTTAGAGATTAAAATTGGATATTATTGTTAACTTTTCTAAGAATGAATTGCATTCAGTTTGGGGCTTGATACCCCAGGAGTTAGCAGTACTAACCTAATTATAGTACAGATGGTTGCAGGAACCATTTTTGCAAGAGCTGATTGCAGGGGTGGGAAGCAGGAACTTAGTGAGAGCAGTGAATTTTGTGCAGTTGGGTAAACCAGACATAAAATTCTGATACACACTCATGGATGGCAAATCTATAAATGAGGGTATGAGTTATGGAATTTACTGTACATTTACTGTACAGTTCCCATCTAGCTACAAACTGCATAAGATAAACATTCCACTCCACCTCTTCCCAAGTTACAGAATGGGGGCAGAGAATTCTTTCCTTCCTAGGTCTCACTCAGTCACAGACCTCTGTAATTCAATCACCCAATGCACTGAGAAGGCCTGGATCACTGGTCATAGGGATCACTCATCAACACAAATCTTGAGATAGTCACATCTCCCAGTGGTATAGCAAAAAAAAATCAAATTTAATTTTAATTATACATGAATATAGTCAAATGAAACAGCCTTCTTTTAGGGCTCAGGTGCAAAACATATCACCAATAGCACACAGCACATATAGTTATATGCCCCTGAATGAAATGGTACATTGAATGTTGTCCTGGTCCAGTTTTTTCTTCCACTGAGCAAACACTGGAGAGTAGCACTGATGGGAGGGGTCAGTTTCCACCCAAGCACGGGCTTCAATGTGCCCACAGAGGTCTTTAATCCCTCCCACACCGTCTTGGCGACTCCTCTCCTGGGCAGCTGCAAAAGATTACACCATGGTCCAAGGGCATAGTCCTTGCCACAAGCAAGGAAACGCAGCTCCCCTATTGTCCGTCTCACCAATGAACCAGACTTGCAGTATTCCCCATTAACAATATCTAACAGGATCTTGCAATCATAAGAAAAATGTCCAAGACAATCACTCACACTTTTTTTTAGACCATACACTGCCTCAGCACAACAATGGTATGCAGCAAGTCCAGGCAACAACACAACTACAGTACATTATAAGTGCACTTCCATCGCTATCAAACAACTCGCTGATGGGGTAGACCTGTAGTACCTGATGCTGTTGACAACCAACAGTGACCTACAATGATAAAAACAGCCATAAAGGTAAAATAATATATACATACACAAAATTACACAAATATTACTCAGATATTAAATACACAACAAAGTGCTTGTCTAGAAGTTCCTTAACTGTTGTGAGAGAATCTGCCTCCACTACCTTCTCAGGTTACAAATTTTAGATTTCAACTATCCCCCTTTAGGTAAGAAAATACTTCTCAGATTTACTATAAATTTCCTTCTCTTTATCTTAAACAAATGTCTTCTGGTCTTAAATAACTCTGTCATGCTACCACATGTCCTATTTATTTAAACCTACATAATTTTGCATCCCTCTCAGGTACACTCTCAGCCTCCTCTGCTCCAAGGAAAATAGACTTAGCCTATCCAGTCTCCCCTTGTAAGTGAAATGTTCCAGCTCAGTAACATCCTGTGAACACACTGCACCCCCTAAAGTGCATTCTTGTCCTTCCTAATCATGTAGCAATCAGACTAGGTACTTCTTTGAACTTGTTTCTGTGGCTTTTCTTTGCACTAATATCTTGTTCTGCACAGTCTTACTTAATTTATGCATATTTCATGCATAACCTGAACCTATGTGCCTGTGGTGCTGATGCAAGCAAGGTTTTCATTGTTTTTAGACCTCACCATATCATGCGCATGTGACAAACTCAACTTGAAAAGTACACATAACAATCCAGCTGTGGTCCAAATGATGCTTTATAATGCTGTACTTAAACCTTCCAGCTCTTAATTCTATGCCCTGGTTAATAAATCTAGAGTGTTGCCGGACTGGACTGCATAATTGTTGTAGTTTAACTTTCTTATGCTTGTTTGTATTTTTATATAATTACCTGTATGTTATTGCTCAGTGTGTTTTTTAAAAAGTTTTTGCAGCTGCCTCTTCCTGGAAACAAGTTAGTTCCAATGGCAGGTACCATATTACTTGAATGGGGGCTACGTTATTGGTTAATTTAAGTAATGAAACTTAAGTATTTATTGATTTATTTATCGAGATATAGCGCAGAACAGGCCCTTCTGGCCCTTCAAGCCGTGCTGCCCAGCCTAATTTACAATGACTAATTTACCTACCTACTGGTACATCTTTCAACTGGAGAAAACCCACACAGTCACGGGAAGAACATACAAACTCCGTACAGGTATATGGAGGAATTTAGGGTGAGGGGTTATATGGGAGGCAGGGTTTGAGGGTTGGCACATCATTGTGGGCTGAAGGGCCTGTAATGTGCTGTACTATTCTATGTTCTATGTACAGACAGCTGTGGGAATTTGAATGGAACCTCTAATCAGCAAATTGGTATAAAAGGACCAGATTGTGTTGTTTTCTCATTTTTGCTTCTTTGTTCTTTTTGTCTGCCATTAAGATCTCTCTCCCTCCCACCCCCCTCCTCAGGCTTCATATTCCTGCCTTTGTCTCATTTGTTCTTGTAACACTTAATAAATGATCATAAGCAACAAGTTTTATGCTTCATTCTTGACTTCCAAAGAACCTCGGATCAAAAACACCAGAATCCAGCAGTACCTTCTTCATTACCCATCTGTCTGTGTTAACACCTATAGGAATCTTTGGTCACTCTTCCTTACTTACTGAATATTCCCTGGTGAATATTCAGTAAATGTGCTACCTTTATGTGATCCCCCCCCCCCTCCACCAAAGTATCACCTAAGGATTAAAGTTCATTTGCCTCTCTAAATTATGATCCCCAGAATTGTCCATAATACTTTGTCCAAGGCTAAACCAACAAACTTTAATTTTTTCTTATGATCCCCTTGATTTTATGTTCCATATTTCTTCACCATATCCAATCACTCAGTATTGATGATAACTTTCTTCCATTGTGGATTTGTTGGTTTTGAGGTAATGGTGAAGGTCAATGTGAGATGTACAAACTGTTCTACAGATGGGGCTGGAAGTGCTCAAGGGAACAGTCCCAGTACAAAGACATAAAGTTCTAAATACTATCTTAAATGTTCCTTGCCTACATTGAACTGGTTGCATACTTCAAAGAGAAATCACACCTTTCTTGGCTTTTGTTATATGAACAAAGTCTCTCCATTTATCTACACTTTTCAAGATCAAAATAAAAGAATGTTGAGCAAACCACATACAAAAAAATCAACTTACACAATATCCACTTTTAACAGATTCAGGGAAACAGATCCTTCAGTCTAAATCATCCATGCCTACCAAGATTTCCCATTTGCCTGCTACTGGCCCATTTCTCTCTAAATCTTTTCTATCCATGCACCTGCCTCTCCAGCTATTATGCAGCTCATTCCATAAACCCAATATCCTCTGCGTGAAAATCTTGCCTCTCAAATCCTCCTTAAATCTTTACTTCCTTATTTGAAAACAAATCCCTCTCGACTCCCTTAACCTGGAAAAGAAAAATTATGACTCACTACAGGTATCTTATTTATGTTCTTCATAATTATTACAAACCACTGGAAGGTTACTCCTTCAAGGAAAACAGCTCTGGCATATTGAATCTCTCCTCAAACTCCTCTCCAAGTAACATTGCTGTGAATCTTTCTGCATCCTCTCTAGCTTAATCACATCACTATCTATTAATATATGAAATATGACCATTTGATAAAGATGACAAGAGTTCTATATTTAAAAAAACTAAGGAGTAAATCATAAATAAAACAACTAGAAAAAAACTGTCAAGTACCTTTGAAAAAAATTGTCCAAACAAATTTTTGCACTAACGAATGCTGTTTAATTCACTACTTGGAAAATTGTAAATAATGGTCTAATATAGCATTTTACTACTGGATTCATTGCCATTTATACATACATTGAACAACAATATCAGGAGAGTGTAAATACATTGATGATGCAATAAATTGATGATTTATACTTGTCATAAATCACTCTACTGTAAATTGTGTTAAAATGTAAATAAAATGAAAAACAACTTTTACTGAAGTCCTTGTGTAAATTACTTTGAAATGCAAGGAAATGAAAAGATTTGCTGTGTAAGCAACTTATAATTCAATGTTTATTCATTTCCATAGATACTGCTTGATCTGCTGAGTTCCTCCAGAACTTTGAGTACGTTATCATTCAATGGAACAAAGTTAAGCTAGGGTTCAGCATTTCCATAAAGAATTAAGATCTGCAACGCATGTTAATTTTGAATCTCCTCTAATTTTAGAATACTTTCAATCAACTTCTCAAATCTTCTATTTCGCTGAAATAAAATGTCTATCAAATTATTTCGAGTGTAATGTAACAAGCCAACGCTACATTAGCATCAGCACAACTGCATGATGTTATTAATAAGTAACTGTTGGTGCCTTTATTGTAGCCAGTAATTTCAATCAAGCCAACCTTAAGAAAGTATTTCCTGATTTTTTCCAGAATGTGAAATGCCCCACAAGGGGCAAACAATACAGTGGACTAGGTTTACACCAATATAGCGAGCACATACAGGGCCCATCCATGCTCCACCTGGGATTGTCCGATCACCTGTCCTTATTTCTAATCCCTGCCTACAGACCAGAGTAAAGGAATGCAAAACCAATTACCAAGTTAGTGACAGCTTGGCCTGAGGGAGCTGTCTTATGGCTTCAGGACTGCTTTGAGTGCACAGACAGGAACCTGTTTGCATGCCAAGTAACGCATAATTTGGGAATTGATTTTGAGGAATACACAGCCACGGTCATACATTTTATCGTATTTTGTGTAGACAATGTCACCAGTAATAAAAACATCCATGTATTCCCGCATCAGAAGCCACGGATGAACAAAGTTTGGAACATGCTCAGCTCTTGCATTTAAAGACCCAGTGACACTGCAGCATAAAGCAAAGCCAGATCAAACCTTAAAAGAGGCATTAAAATCGCCAAGTACAGATACAAACAACAAATAACACCACCAATCCCGATGCAGGTGGGAAGGCATCAAGTCCATTACTGACTATAAAGGAAAGATTTCCTGTTTTGCAAACAGTGATGCCACACTAGCTGAGGAGATAAACAACTTCTTTACACAGTTTGATGAGACACCAATGAACCATTGATGAAGGCCTTCACAGCCGAGGAGGATACAGTGCTGACACTGAGTGCACAAAGTGAGAAGTACTCTCTCTCCATTCTATCAACACATGCAGAGCAGCTGGACCAGTCAGCGAGCCTGGGTAGGTCCCAAGGAATGAATTGTCTTGCTGTGCTTCAAAACATCAACCATCACACCAATCTGAAAGCACTCACTGGTAACATGCCTCAGTAATTACAGTCTGGTTGTACTCACCCCCCCAGAGCCTGGAGAGACTGGTTATGCTCCCACATTAAGAACATCATCCCTGCTACTCTGGACCATCGCTAGTTTGCCTATAAGGCAAACAGATTAAATGGAGATGCCACCTTCATCAGACAACACATACAAAATGCTAGTGGAACGCAGAAGGCCAGGCAGCATCTATAGGAAGAAGCAATATAGATGCTGCCTGGTCTGCTGCTTTCCACCATCATTTTGTGTGTGTTGCTTGAATTTCTAGCATCTGCAGATTTCCTCGTGTATGCCATCTTCATCTCTCTCCACATCATACTGGAACACCTGGACCATAAGGACACCTATGCCAAAATGCTTTTTATTGACTACAATTTTGCCTTCAACACCATACTCCCCAACAAGTCAACTATTAAACACCACCATATGGGGCTCAATACATCAATCTGCAACTGGATTCTGGACTTTTTTACCAATCACACCCAGACTAGGCAAGTACACATCAACCTGACCCTGAAAAGCAATACACCACAGGGATATGACTTTACACTCATGACTGTGCCATTGCCTATGCCACCAACTCCACATCAAATTTGCAGACAACACTGCAATAATAGATTAATTACAAATTACAATGAAACGGCACACACAGAGGAGGTGCAGAAACTGTCCGAATGGTGCAATAATCGTAACCTCTCATTCAACATCAAAAAAAAGAAATGATTATCAACAAAAAGGTCTACTTCTCATAAATGGTGAAGTAGTGGAAAGGGTCTCCAGCTTTAAGTTCTTGGGAGTGAACAACACAGAGAAGCTCCCTTGGACCACCAACACCTCCATGATGGCAGGGAATGGCCTATACTATCTCAAGAGTTCAAAGACAGCAAATCTGCCTCAAAAACATTTACTGACATGCCATTGAGAACATACTGATCTACTGCATGACAGTATGGTACACTAGCTGCAACAACATCAATCAAAAAGCATTTCAGCGAGTAATCAGGACTGCACTGGGACACAACTAGCAAACATGGAAACCAACTACAACTCATGCTGGTTACAGCAGGCTTGCAACATCATGATGGACTCATCCCTTTCCAGTAATCTCCAGTTCACCTCCTACCATCCGGCAGAAGATAGAGTAATGCCTCTGTAGGGACATCCCAGACTGAAAAATAGATTTGTGCCCAGGGCTATTGTGCAACTGAACAATGACCCCCCAACCTGCCTAAGATCCATAGGCACTACTACCAATCACTAAGTGCAATACATGGGCATGTGCAATGTTTCTTCTTTTGCCCATCATGCCACTGGGGTTTATGGCAGCAATGAAGGCTCTCCATCTCTGACGCCGTTCACGGCTTCCTTCATCAGGTCAGTAGCTTCCTCTCATTTTACTCTAAGTCATGCAAGTCCCAGATGGAGACACAGGAATACCATCACACTCAGAGGTAGGATTCTTTGCTGCTGTTTCCATGACAATTTTGTTTGTCTAGTCAGGGATGTTAGCCCTGAGCTGAGGGTATGCACAATATTTGTGTTTAAATAGGGCAGCTAACTTCCTTTAATTTCAGGGCTCTTTGTTTTTTTAAATTTCAGCTTTGATTCTTGAAGCTATTTTATATTTAATCATTGTATTTTATAACATGGGCATGTGCAACATTTGAATGGGACAGCCACTGTTTCTTTGAGTTTTTAGAGTTGCTGGTTTTTAATTCAGGTGTAACTTAGATGCCATTCTAAATAACTCAGATATTACTTTAGTCATTGTGTTTTTAGTAATTGAACTGCCAGGATGCTGTTTTGCACAGAAGGGATAGCATTGCAAGCTCGTTGTCCTCAACAATGACAATAAAGCTCTAACAATAAGACAAGATTTTTGACAAATAATACCATACGCCTCTTCAATCTTCTGTAATATGCCTCATTATAGTGTAGCAAAAGATTCAAATTATAGTAGATGGCTCACTCAGATAAAACTGTTTGCACAGATGGTCCAAATAGTTTATGTCAGATTTAACATTTCTTTTAAAGTGAGCTGCTCCCAATTAAGCACTAATTTTGAAAATATTTAAGTAGGAAAACACTGCTATTTGGCAGAACTAAAACCAAGCAAGGAAGAAAAAGAGCTCACAAGTGAGAAACCTTAGGGGGTGACTTTTGTAATAAATTTCTGCTTCAATACAAGTACAGTTAAGTTGTGCAGCAAACTATTCAGTTAACCAGGTTGGTATTATTTGAACCTGATGCAGGGTTTTGATCTGAAAGAACTGAATATCCCTCTGCTTCCAGAGATGCCACCCTGACGCGTTGAGTTCCTCCAGCAGATTGTCTTTCGAAGTTTTTGAATTGATTTTATTTCTTACATTCTTCACATATGTTACATCTCCATCTAAATGTGCAATGTGCAATCATAGTAATTTATAATAAATAGAACAGTCCATGTAACATAGAAATACACTCAATTCAGTGTGAGTTCATCAGTCTGATGGCCTGGTGTAAGAAGCTGTCCTGGCTTTTATGCTGTGCTACTGTTTCCCAGATGGTAGCAGTTGGAATATATTGTGGTTGGGGTGACTTGGGTCCCTAATGATCCTTCGGGCCTTTTTCAAAACCTGCCTTTGTAACTGTCCTGAATCATGGGAAGATGCACTGGGCTGTCCGCACCACTCTCTGCAGAATCCTGAGATTAAGGGAGGTACCAGGCAGTGATGAAGCCAGTCAGGATGTTCTCAGTTGTGCCCCTGTAAATGTTTATGTTGACTGCAGACCAGAGTGACAAAAGCCGGAATCTAAACTCAGAGTGAGTTTCTGGGCTTTTTTTTTAAGCAAGTGGAGTGTGCAGCATGGGGTGAGGGGGAGTGGTTAGATGGAAATATTGGTGAGGACAAAAAAATGGTTGTGAAATTAGGAAACCTGATGAGAAGGATTTGAAGGAAAGACAAATTAGAAGAATATCTCATAGGTTCTGGAAAGATCAGGGATTGGGTGGGTGTGAATGGGTAAGATGTGGTGGAATGGGGTGGTGAGGTGTTGAAGATCATTAACAAAGAAAATAAACTTCAAAGTAAATTTTATTATCAAAGTATATCTTTGTCACCATATATAACTCTGAGATTCATTTTCCTGCAGGCATACTCAGCAAAACTATAAAATAATAACTCAAACAAGATCAATGAAAGATCAGCTAGAGTGCAGAAGACAAGAAACTGTGCAAATGCAAATATAAGTAAATAGCAATAAAAAACAAGAACATGAGTTAACAAGATAAAGAGTCCTTCAAGTAAGATCATTGGTTGTGAGAACATTTCAATGGATGGGCAAGTATTTTCGATTCAGATGTCTACATGAGTGCTTGAACAAGGCACAAAGTGACCTGATTTACCAGAATGTGGTCTGGGCAAGTTGCTCAGACACCGTTCACCTCGCATCTTGCATCTCGCTCGTTTGCTTTGTTCCTGTGAAAAAATGGCTCCCAAAAAGCAATTATGTGGTCAAAGTAATTCCTCAAAGGCTAAGAGGGAGCGTAAAGTGCTATCTCTCGTCAAGAAAGTAGAAATATTAGACTTTTTGAAAAGTGGCATGCCGCTTTCCAAAGTGGGCCGTAAGGTTGGTAAGAACGAATCGAGCATTTGCACAATAAGGCAAAAAGAAGCTGAAATTCGTGGAAGCGTTAGTGCTGCCCCTACAACAGCAAAAATGGTCTCTCTGGTTCGTGATAAAGTGCTTGCAAAGACCGAGAAAGCATTAAGTGTGTGGCTAGAGGACATGTCACAGAAGCATATCCTGTCAATGGCCAAATTATATGTGAAAAAGCTCAGTCTCTATGAGCACTACTGTGACAGGGTTGATGAGAGCGAGAGAAAAGAGTTTAAGGCTGGTAAGGAATGGCTAGCTGGCTATGCAAAAGGCTACAGCCTCAAGAATGTAAAGATCATGGGAGATTCAGCATCTCGTTCGTTCGCTGCTTGTGTTGTGAGCAAGAGGAATATGTACAGTATTTTTTCTTGTCAATATTCCCTAAACAAGACAGTGTAACAATTATTTACATAGCACTTCCATTGAATTAGGTGTTATAAATTCTGTAATCTAGAGATGATTAAAAGTTTTACTCGTTGTTTGATCATTGTCTGCCTCGTGTCTCGTTCATTCGCTACTTGTGAATGAGAGGAACATGTAGGGTTTTTTTCCTAGTCAATATTCCCTAAATATTGCAGTACAACAACTATTTACATACCATTTACATTGTATTAGGTATTATAAGTAACCTAGAGATGATTTAAAGTATATAGGAGGATGTGCGTAGGATATATACAAATACTACTCCATTTTATATAAGGGACTTGAGCATCTGTGTTTTTTGGTATCCGTGGGAGGTCCTGGAACCATTCCCTCGCAGAAAAGGAGAGCCGACTGTACATAAACTGCCGTCAGGATCGTGGACGAGAACTACATTTGATCAGTAGGTGTTCCAAGACAGGGGAACATGAGTTCGACAGAATCTTCACGTCAGAGCACCAATGAAAAATGACCATAAAAGGCATGCTTTGTACTTTTGCCATACACGAGTCAGCAGTCCATTCCATTTGGTTTCTGGTTTGACAGCTGCATTCGTCGTGTCTGTAGATAACCAAGTTCCGAAACAAAAACAATTGAGATGTTTTTCATCTGTCTCTGATAAAGCAGTCTTGCGTTCAGATCCACAATTTCATTCTCCAGTAACTGCACATTGCCAACAAGATGCTGGGTGAGGAGGCCTTATCCCTCTGCATTTCAGCCTGGCTTGGATTCCCCTTTCCTGCAACACACCTGACCATGGCGATGAGCCTTAAAGGTGCTACACCTGACTGGTCCGGGTTCTTCAGTCGATTCATGTGATTTAACAGTCCATTGTTAAAGAGGAAATTTACATGCTGCAGATTGAAGTGGAAGTAATTCAAAAGAAGTATATATAACGCTCACGCGATCGGCTGGTGTATGTCCAGGGAAAATCCGTCCACCCGCCAAACCGTGTCTCCCGTATGCGTGGATGCTGTGAAATGCACACTGGTACAAACTCGCACACACAATATCAAACTGCACACCATGAACGTTTACAGAATACACTTTATAAATCTTACCAGATCTAGGTGATTAATAGCGATACTATATATTATATATAAAAGAAAAGAAAGGAAAGAAAAGGCGCCAAAACTTATCAGAGTCCAGTCAATTTGTGCACAACTGTGGGAGCTCAACCATTGAAGCCTTCGGTCCACTATTCAATCTTCTCCGACCTCCTCGACTGGCCGCCTGGGACCAACCTCGGTGGTCAACCAGAGTGCATCCAGCACGTCAGCCTTCCTCGCAATCTCCCTTCCAACCCCCCAAAAGCTCGCGCAACACCAGCTTACAGACTCACAAGAAAGAATAACATCTATCCCAATTGGTTAACAAATGAATACAATTCTCATTATCAGTAATTATAACCCAAACAAGCTGTGAGAGAAAGCACTCTCTCACCAGTTACCATAACAAAGAAGCCATTTTGATTAACAAACGCAGTAACATAAAGAAGAAACCCCTTACATATATTTAAGAGAAATAGATAAATTGCTTGGTGAAAGAATTATTAGTAGCATGTTGCACCTAGTATCATTCTTATGCAAGCTGGTGTGGTTTAACACTGTAAACACACTCATGAGCTGACTTTTGATTGCCACCTACTAGTCTGGCTGTTAAATTAACAATAGAATAATCCAATGAAGTGCAGCCATACTATGCTAATTAAATGGCCAACCTGTTTCTTGAGGGCAAGTAGGTTGCCTGCCCCTTTGTTAGCGTTGATTACAACTGGAAATGAAAACTTTCATTGTCAATTGGGTCACAGTTTCAAATTTTCTTTCTGTTACCTTATGAGCTGACAGAAACCATACTTGCCTTGCAAACTGAGATTCAACTCATTTGCTTTTATCTAAACAAGTTGACTAATGATTGAACATAGAACAGTATAGCAAAGGAACCATGGACCGATGATGTTTGTGCCAAACGTGATGGCTACTTAAACTGCAAATCTGTTTGCACCTAGTTCTGCATCCCACCATTCCCTGCTTGTTCGAATTGGCCTAAATGCCTTTTTAATGTTGCATTTTCTAAATGATATGTATGAGGTACTTTTCCTTCTCATATGCATCTTCCAAGATCACATATCCATTCACTGTCAGACACTTTAGCTTTAGTTTACTCAACAAATGGTGACAGCATGATCAACAAACAGGACAGTCCTGCGGCATCATCAGTAGACTGCAGCGGGGTGGAGTTTCAAGATGGCGACGTAAACATCTGCCTTTAGGCGCTCTTCATTTTTTCAACTATAATCACCCCTTAATTAAATCTTTTCAAATTTAATCACATGGGTTGATACTTTTGATTAACTTTTTCTTCCTAAAATAATATTTGATCTAATCTCGACAAACTTAAAATGGCTACAAGCAAGAAATCGTCTAAGGAACCTGTATCCATCGACGCAATCTCTACTCTTTTGGACGCTAAACTGGATATTAAACTTTCGAGTCTGGAAGGCAGATTGGATGGTAGATTGGGAAGCAGACTGACAAGTTTGGAAAATAAACTTACCAGGAAAATATCCGAACTTGAAGAAGCTGATAGATCGCTTGAAATTAAACTTCAATCGCAGGCATCGGACATTCAGCGGCATGAAGATAAGATCGCGACTCTTGAAAAATCCATTTGTGCAAAAGTAGACACAATTGAAGCGTTGGAGAAGAAGGTAGAGTCGAATGCTAAAACTATGGATCAGTATAAGTTTAAAATTACTGATCTCGAAAATCGATCTCGTAGACAGAATTTGCGTATCATCGGGTTTCCCGAAAAAGTTGAGTCCGGTGAATTAACTGAATTTTTCTCTAAATTACTATGGGAAACTTTCAGTGCTGAAGGTTTGCAAGCTAAACCTGTTATCCATCGTGTTCACAGAGTTGCGAGATTTTCGGCTCTGTCTGATAAACCACGAGCGGTGATTGTTCGCCTTCATTATCCTCGGGAGAAAGAGCTTTTAATTCGATTAGCTCGTAAAAAAGGCATGATTTCTTATAACACCAATTCATTCCGAATTGTTGAAGATTATTCTTATGATGTAATGAAATCAAGAATCGCTTTTAAACCAGTGATGGCAGAGATTTATTCGATTGGCCTTAAACAAGCTTTAATGTATCCAGCGAAGCTCAGAATTACGTTAAACGACAACAGTCAGCAATTTTTCAAAACACCGGAAGAAGCGAAGAAATTTGTTGAAGAATATAGATCTTCTAGTGCAACTTGAACTAGGTGTCATGTTGAAGATTCCTCGGAGAGAGGGTGCCATCTCATTTTAAGTAACCTACGAAGTTGGGTTATAACTTTCTATCCCGTTCTACGGGTCTGGCTCTTATTTTTCACTATTATCACTGTTTTATGGATGCTTTCTTAACTTTTATAATATTTTTTTTATTCTTTTTTCTGTTTCAGATATATACATCTATATCTTGTAATAATGATTTACTTTTTTCAAGATGTCGTTTCTTCTTCCCATAAGACTCTGCTTTTTATAAACATTTATTTGTTTGCCTGTACTTAGAAATGGGACGAATGTTTTGAATTTTTTTTAGTTTTTTTTATATATATTGTAGTGTTTATTGAATCTTTTTTGATCCTATTTTGGTATTTTTTTATTATTAAACTTTTTTAATAGATTGTTGAATCTACATTTATATTTTGTAAGATGGCTTTTTCAAAATGTCGTTTCTTCTTCCCATAAGTCTTTGCTTTTGAAACGTCATCTTTCTTGCATTTATATATGAAATTTTTTTAAAGGTATATTACACTCTTAAATTTTGATGTTTATTTTTTTTTGTTAAAGATTGTTTGTTTTATTATATTAGTTTTCTCTTTCTGATTGACATATATTTTCTTTTTGCAACCCTATATTTAAATATGGGTGTTACATAGTTTTTTTTTAAACTTTTTATGGAGCTGCCATCTTGAAATGGGGGTAAGGTTAGTGTTAGATTATGCGCCTGCCGCTTGGCTTTTTTTCGAAGGGTGGGGGGAGGGGGTGGGGATCTTTTTTCATGCTTTTGCGTTTTTTTCTGCTTTTAGTTTATGGGCCAACTTTAAATTATTAATATTGTTGAGGTGTCATGTTCTCCGGTTGCTCCTGAATCTATTTTCCTTTTTCCTAAATTATGGGTTATGTGTCTTTTTAACCTATTATGATATACACAACTAATATTGGCATGATGGATAAATCTATTAATTTTATCTCTTGGAATACTAATGGTTTAAATCATCCGATTAAACGTAAAAAAATATTTAAGGTATTCCATAGATTGAACGCTAATATTATTTTTGCACAGGAAACCCATATTAGGAGGGAGGATAATCAACGTTTTTTTAGGTTCTGGAAGGGTCAACAATTTCATTCGAATTGTACTGCTAAAATTAGGGGTGTGTCTATTTTTATAGACCCCTCAATTTTGTTTACACATCACGAAATTATTTCTGATCCACAGGGCAGATTTTTGTTGATAACTGGTTCACTTTTCAATCGGAAAGTGGTTCTAGTTAATATTTATGCCCCAAATTTTGACTGCCCTGAATTTTTTAAACGTTTATTTACTTCCCTTCCTAATCTGAATGTATATGTTGATAATGGGTGGAGATTTTAATTGTTGTTTGAATCCTTTGATGGATAGATCTAAACCTATTCGAACTCTTCCGAATAGATCAGCCTTATTTATTAATTCTTTTATGGTTGATTCGGGAATTACAGAAATATGGCGGTTTTTGAACCCTAAAAATAAAGAATTTTCATTTTTTTCACATGTATATCATAGTTATTCTAGAATTGATTACTTTCTTATTGATCATCGGTTATTAACGGATGTTATTGATTGTAAATATGATTCTATTACTATTTCGGATCATGCACCTTTGAAGTTATCTATTAAGATTCCGGACTTTTCCAATAATGTTAGATCTTGGACACTTAATGCTACTCTGCTTCAAGACCCAGAATTTGTCACCTATATAAAACAGCAAATTGATTTGTTTTTCTCAACAAACTATACTGAAGAAATTGACAGAGGAATACTTTGGGACTCTTTTAAGGCTTTTATCCGTGGACAAATTATTTCGTATTCCGCTGGTAAAAGGAAACAAAGATATTTAGATATTGCTTTATTAGTGGATAAAATTAAGGAAATTGATAAGATTTATTCCGTGACTCCTACCATAGAACTTTATAAGAAGAGAGTTGAGCTTCAAATGGAACATAGTTTATTATTATCTTCTTCAATTGAAAATCAATTAATTAGGACTAGAGCTCAATTCTATATTCACAGTGATCAAACTGGTAAACTGTTAGCTAATCAATTAAAAGCTATTTCGACCAGGCGACAGATTATTAAAATTCGTAAACAAGATGATAATTTAACCACTGATCATAAAGAAATCAATAATACTTTTCAAGATTTTTATAAATCTTTATATCAATCAGAATTTGATGGTGATCTGTCCATGATGGATAATTTTTTTTAACAATTTGAATATTCCTAAACTGATTGGTGAAGATCGTAGCTTGTTTGATGCTCCTATCTCTATGGCTGAAATAGGTGAGGCTGTCTCATCAATGAATTCAGGGAAAGCTCCTGGCCCTGATGGTTATATTGTAGAATTTTTCAAAACTTTTTCTTCTTTGCTTTCCCCTTGGTTATGTGAAATCTTTAACGATGCATTTGCTAAGAAGAGATTACCTCAGTCTTTTTATGAAGCTACTATCTCTCTAATTCTTAAAAAAGATAAAGATCCTACTTTATGTACATCTTATCGCCCTATATCATTATTAAATGTAGATTCTAAGATTCTTACAAAAATTTTAGCCACTAGATTAGAAAAGGTATTACCACAGATTATTTCAGAAGATCAAACTGGTTTCATTAAGAATCGGTATTCTTTTTTTAATGTTAGAAAATTGATTAATATAATTCATACTTCATCACCCACAGTCCCAGAATGTGTTATCTCATTAGATGCTGAAAAAGCCTTTGATAGAGTTGAATGGACATATTTATTTAATGCATTGAGAAATTTTAATTTTAGTCCTAATTTTATATCATGGATTAAACTAATATACTATAAACCTGTTGCTTCTGTTCTTACAAATAATTATAGATCCTCCTTTTTTCAATTATCTCGTGGTACGAGACAAGGTTGTCCTTTAAGTCCTTTATTATTTAATATTGCGTTAGAACCTTAAGCCATTGCTATTCGTGAATCTCCTAATATTTTTGGTATTACTCGTAATGAGAAATTATATAAATTATCACTCTATGCTGATGATTTGCTGTTATATATTTCTGATCTTGATAGATCTATTCCCACTATTTTATCCTTGTTGGCTCAATTTGGTAGTTTTTCTGGTTATAAATTAAACTTAGATAAGAGTGAATTATTCCCTTTAAATGCGCAAACTTTATTGAATGACAGGATTCCATTTAAAGTTGTTACTGATAATTTTACCTATTTAGGTATAAAAATTACCAAGAAATATAAAGATTTATTTAGACTGAATTTTTTACCTATGCTTCTTCAAATACAACATCTTACTACAAGATGGTCTCCCTTATTCTTATCATTAGTTGGTCGGATTAATGCTATTAAAATGATGATTTTACCGAAATTTTTATATTTATTTCAAGCCTTACCAATTTTTATTCCTAAATCCTTTTTTGACAACATTGATTCAAAAATTTCCTCATTTGTGTGGCAAAACAAAAACTCCAGGTTAAGTAAAAGGCAATTACAAAAATCTAAAAAAGATGGTGGTTTAGCTTTGCCTAACTTTAGATTTTATTATTGGGCGAATAATATTCGTAACCTAACGTATTGGAAATTAGATTTGGACTCATTATTGTGTCCGCAGTGGGTAAATTTGGAATGCAATGAAGTAAAGGGATATTCTTTATTCTCTGTTCTTGGTTCTTCTCTTCCTGCTGATTTAGTTAAATTTAATAAACAGATATCTAATCCTGTTATTAAACACACATTACGAATTTGGTTTCAATTTCGGAAATTTTTTACTTTGAAAAACTTTGTGCTTGATAGCCCTATTTTATTTAATTTTTTCTTTAAACCTTCCTTGACAGATCAAGCCTTTAGCATATGGAAAAGGAAAGGTATAAAATGTTTTCGTGACCTTTTTTTTGAAGGTACTTTGATGTCTTTTGACCAACTTTCCAATAAATTTAAATTACCTAAATCTAATTTCTTCAGATATTTACAAATCAGAAATTTTTTACATAAAGTTTTACCATCTTTTCCCAACTCAACTTCAACGGATTTCTCAGATTTGATTTTTACCTTAAATCCTGGTCAGAAGGGATTAGTAGCTTTTATTTACAACATGATTATGAAGATACAACCAGAGATGTCTGATAGAATTAAACAACAATGGGAAAAAGAACTTCGATACAATATACCAACAGATAAATGGGAAAAAATTTTACAAATGGTTAATTCTTCTTCTATATGTGCTAAACATGCTTTAATACAATTTAAAATTGTACATAGAGCTTATATGTCTAAAGATAAATTTGCTCGATTTTATTCTCATATTAACCCTCAATGTGATAGATGTCATTCAGAAGTGGCTTCATTGACCCACATGTTTTGGTCATGTCCTACTTTACATAACTATTGGAAGGACATATTTGTTAACATTTCCTCAATTTGGAACATCGATTTACAACCTCATTTTATTACTGCAATCTTTGGTATACGAAATGAGGATGGTAATCAGTTTTCTCCTTCAATCAGACGAATGATTGCTTTTGTAACATTAATGGCCAGAAGGTCTATATTACAAAATTGGAAAGAAGTAAACCCTCCTACCACGTCTCAGTGGCTTTTTCAAACTATTTCTTATCTGAGTTTGGAAAAAATTAGAAGCACTATTTTTGACTCGTCAATTAAATTTGAAGAAACTTGGGGACCGTTCATCCGACATTTTCATATGAATTAATTTGGCCTTTCCCAGACCTTCTCTTTGTTTATTCTTGTTCAGGTATGGAGTTCTGGAGTTCTTTGACACTATCATATACTTATAAACTGTTATTATTGCCCATGTTAGTTTTAGTTTAGTGTTTGTTTCATATATATATTTTCTTTCACACATTTCTAATTTTTTTTTCTTTTTCTTTTGATGATTAGTTTTGTTTTTTTTCATATATAATTATATAGACTTGATTGATTAATGTACTTTTTTGTTGTTGATGTTTAATAGGATATCATTATCCTATTATTAATGTAATCTTAAGTCTATTGTATTCATAACCTATTCATTATTATGTTATGTTTTTTTATATTTATATGAAACTCAATAAAAAGATTGAAAAAGAAAGAAAAGAAAGTAGACTGCAGCAGTAGAGGAATATTTGAAACAGTACAAAGGCAAGTGCTGTTGGAAATCCAGTCAGATCAGTAGCTTCCTCTTCTCAGCATTTAACTGATTTTTGAATGATTTCAAGGGTCTTACACTAATGAATCTATCTGATACCAGTCTTTTTATTCGCTTTTTGCCATTAATGCCCTTATTATCCCTTTATTTAATAGTTAAGTTTTAACTTAAAATTTAAAAATTGACCTTTAATTTTCCATTTGGTATTTTGTACAACTCTAGAAAAGGCTCGGACTCAAGCTTATAAGTTTGCTGCTAAAAATATCAAAGCTGTTCTTAGAGCTCAAGAATGTAAACATCAATTGGAATGCAGAAGTGATAAAATTGCTTTGTCAAATATTCTACCCATTTTAGAAGAAGTAGACTATTCCAAACAGGGTTTGGGACTCAGTAATACAGACAATGCCCTAGAATATATTTCTGTTCTCTGCTGACTAACTCATTGCAGCTGAAGTAACAGTATGAAACTGCATTTGGACTCTACACGGCTAGATGAATGAAGGCCCACACACATAAAAGTCATCAAGCTAAAAACACCCACATAGCATAAGGAACCAGGGGGTTCTGTCATGAACTTCTAAAGAACAAGATGAGAACTTAAGTAAATGTGGGAGGGATTGACATGTACAGAATGAAGGTTAACTATCTTTCTTCTCTGAACCCTTGTGGCTTGGCTGCCTACAAAACTCAATTCACAGAAAATGGCTATCTTGGCTCCACCAAGTCTGAATTTATCCCCAAAAGCCTCTGGACATACTAATGTTCAGATCATAGCTGGACTGAAACTCATTCATCAGCTCTTCAAAATGCTAATGAAGTCAGAACTTTTTCCATTAAGCAGGATCACAGATAAATGTCAGAGAGAATTAACATTTTTCTCACTGGCAAGGGACTGGTTATATATGGAAGGGAGACTGAAAATCTGGTTGAATGGTACCACAGTAAGAACCTCTCACTCACTCAGCACCAGCAAAACCAAAGAGCTCATCATTCATAGGGATCAAAGGTGGAAAGGGTCAGTAACTTTAAATTCCTTATCATATCAGAGGATCTGTCCTGGGACCAGCACTTAATTACCATTACAAAGAAGGCATGCCTTCACCTCTATTCTCTTAGAAGTTTGCACAGATTTGGCATGTTATCAAAAACTTTGACAAACTTTCATAGATGCACAGCAAAAGGGTATTCTGACTGGATGCATCATGGCCTGGCCCGGAAATGCCCAGGAATGGAAAAGCTTATAAAAAATTGTGGATGCAGCCCGGTCCATCAGAGGAAAAGCCCTCCCCACCACAGAACACAGTTACAAGGAGTGCTGCCACAAGAAAGCAGCAACCATCCAGATGATGCTCCTTTCTTCCAGCTGCCATCTGTAATGAGGTACAGGAACTTTTGATCCAAATCACTAGGTTCAGGAATAGCTATTGCTGTTCAACAACCAGGTTCTTGAATTAGCATGGATGACTTCAGTCACCTCAACATTGGACTGATTTCACTGCCTATGGCCTTACTTTCAAGGACTTCACAACTCATGTTATTATTGTATACAGAATTATTAATATTATTATTGTAGCCCTCTCAACGTGCTCATTTGAGCTCGATAGCTAACTCGGCTAACAGCCACAGGACTCAGCGGTAAAAAGGCCACCTTTATAAACAATATACATCTAGGGTCAGTATAATTTGGGGTTCAACCAAACCAGAAAGATGAGATATTCCAATTAACATACCTCCATTTGAGTGAATGCTGTGTAAATACTGTCCATACACAATTATCGGTCAGCAACAAAAAACAGATCATACACCAAATAAAACTATAAAGAAAGAATACTTGCTAATTTCAGCTTTATCAAACAATAGGGGAAAAATGACAAGAAAAAGGCATATTACAGTTAAACCAGTCCAATTGCACATAACCGTTAGAGCTCCTACTGGAGTATTCAGGGGTGTATCTCTTACGCATCTGCTGGACCCACATTCTGCGCAAAAACATCCCCCACATTTTCAAACTCCCCTTGAAGAGCATCTTGAGCAAACTCTCTTTCTCTCTGGAGTATTTCCCCTTCTTCCTTGGAGTCATTCATCTGCATAAAGCACTTATTGCAATGGGGACACTCTTTCCAACAGCATTCTGTGGCATCTTCCCTTCTGTCCTGCTCCACAGCACCTGCTCTTCAGAAAACTCTTCCCCACAGCTCTCTGGAACCTTCTTTCACATCCCACAAGCTTGACTGGCTAACTCACATTCCTCAGTTGGACAACGTGTGTCTGTATCTTAGCCAAAGCTAAAACATACTTTCCAGCATGGAACACTGCATTTAACAGAAAACTGCTAATATAAACTACCCACAACATAGCAGCAGAGCAGTACATTATTATTTGTATTTGTACAGTTGGTCTTTTGTACATTGATTGCTTGTCACTCTTTGTGTGCAGTTTTATGTTGATTCTATTGTATTTCTTTGTTCTACTGTGAATGTCTGCAAGAAAATGAATTTGAGGGTAGTTTGTGATGGCATATGTACTTCGATAATAAGTTTACTTTGAACTTTGATAAACTCATTGACTTGTAACAAAGGGAGACTGGGTGGCAGATGGGGTGGGGAGTTGGTTCTCAATAGAGAACATGCCTCGGTTTTCAACAATATTTTGGTACCACCACAGCTCTCACTGACTACATGCACCAGAGCAATTCCTTCTTTAAGAAAATCTGCAAATTTATACTCATGTGCAGAATACAATTTCAAAGGTTTTCTCTCTTAAGACAAAGAAATGCATAAAAATGCTTCCAAATCAAAGTGGGGATTCTAACTTGCTTTGCTGGCAAAATTGCTGAAATTTGTTAAACCAAGAGTGGACCAGCTCATTATAATCTTGTTCTGTTCCTTCAGGCATTTCTTTCTCCTTCTAATTTATATTTTGAGACACTGACTTCAATAACCATTCATTTAAGGTTCTCCTAGATTAAATTATGATTTTTTTCTTAGACTCAGTCATTAAGTTTATTGCAAAAAATTACTTCACTTTAGAGCAAAAAAAACAAGGGGCTGGAAAAACTCAACAAGTCTGAAACTCATCTGTGCAAGCAAAGGCGAGGTCGAAGTTTCAGGTTGAGATCCTGCATCAGCACCCCATTTCTCCATTTTTTAAATTCTGTACGTTTCTTCCTACCTCACCAATGCAGTTGTTCCAAACCACTATGGTCTGTAAAGCCTTCCAAAACCCAAACTTCAGAGGAAGGAAGATTACTTGTTCCTATTTTTAAATGACCAAATGTTGAGGGATTCAGTACCACATCATACATTGCATGTTAGAAGTTTAGTACATGATGCAATTGTACCTATTTCTGAAGATGGTGTATGCATGCAATGGTTGATCCAAACATATCCAGACATTTAACAGAGTGGCAACCCATCAACACCATTTTTCAAACTAAATTAGTGAACTACATGCACACCAACAGAAACAATGCAAACAATCTTAATATCAGCCAATGGTTGAAAATAATATAAGGAAAACCAAAATGAAATGTGTTTTTTAAATTGTAATACCTGGTGACATTGATGTAATCTTTTCTATGCTCCAACAGAAAATCTTTCAATTTGCTAATGTTGGTGAGCTGAAAAACAAAAGAAAACAAAATGATTAGTGGATGAGAGCTGAAAATTTTTTGCTTCTAATTGTGAAAATATGGAAAAGTGCCAACTGCAATTTTATGTAGCATGCTTCATGGCTATATGGTCCAATATAAAAATCTAGCTTCTTTTCAGACTATATAGATATTTGCCGTGGTTAGTCTACATGGCAACGCTAAAGGTTTCATCAATGTAGTACATTAGCAGGTCTTATCAACCAGTTTCAGCTGTAGACAATAAAGACACCAATTGAATATAGTAACAATGAACTGGAGATATCACGGATTCTGAGAAATAACATTACAAACCTAAAATGACATAACAAGGGTCATTCAACCCATGCCCCAATGTGATCTTTCTGACAGAGATAGAAATAGTAATGGATGATACGCTGGATGTGGAGGCCAGTGGAATTAAAAGTAAAGACCAAGGAAACTCTTTCTCTGTTCTGTCTGAGGAGGGGGGAGCAAGAGTAAACATGTGGGAAGTGCATGTGAGAGCTCCGTTAACTATGGCAAAGGAGAACATATGCTTTCAGAAGGAATGGATATTTTGAATAGAGAAACTGAGAAAAAGGGAGCGATTGTGGAGAAGGTGTAGTTGAGGTAGTTGAGTGAGCCGGAGCTTAGTTTTTGAAACTAGTGGCTAATTTGTCTCCTGAAACACAAACAGTAAAGTAAACGGTCCAGTAAAGTAAGTCTCAGAACAAGTCCGGGTAAATTAGGGAGCAGGATGGATGTTGGCAGCAAAAGTTATAAAAGCCCTCACACATATTTCCTCCATTTCTCCTGTCTTCTCTCACCATCCCCACCTCTCCAGACAGCACAGGGACAGAGTTCATTTGGTCATCATCTTTTACCTCATGTTCCAGAACCAGGATCAGGTGTATTATCATTTGCATGTGTCGTGAAATTTGTTAACCCTTTCCCATTCTCACCAACCATCTGGGTTTTTTCACCCATTGTTCACTTTTTCCATCCCTCCTTTTTACTAAGACTCATCATGCTTTCTCACCTGGTTCTATCTCCTATCACCCACATACCTATCCACCTCACCAATTCGATTGCTATGCCTTTAATTCACTTTTCCCCATCCCCTCCCCAACTTTGTTCCATCTGCCCATTATCCCTCCATTTTCTGTTTCTGCACATCAGAATCAGATTAATATTTCTGAGATGATGTGGTTTGCTGTTTTATGGCAGCAGTACAGTCCCAAGACACCCAAAATCTGTAAATTACATAATAATTAGTGAAAAGAACAATGAATAATGAGGTAATGTTTACGGATTGTTCAGAAATCTGATGGCAGAGGGGAAGCTGATCCTAAATCACTAAGTGGGAGTTTTCGGGCTCCTATACTTCCTCCCTGATGCAAGTAGTAAGGAGAAGAGTGCATGTTGTCCTTGAGGCTGGGGTCCTTAATGATGCATCAATTACCAACTTATCAGTCAACACCCACCCCTCCTTCTCCTTCACCTACCTCCATATGCTGCCTGACTTGCTGAGTTCTTCCATCAGTTTTATTTTGTTCTAAATTCTGGCATCCACTGTCTATTGTGTCTCCTTTCAAATTTTTAGACCTGCATTCTAAATTTCTTAAGCAGAAGTTTGTTTCCATTTACCCTATCTGTTCTGTAAAATTTAGAAAAGTTTAATCAAGTGAATATAATCTTGTTTCATGTAGTCTGTTCTTGCAAATTAACTGTTAGCCCTGATTTTCTAGATATCATTCAGGTAAATCTATGCTGCATGTCCTCTCAGGCCAATATTTTTAATCCTTCGGTGTGGCTCTTGAATCTATTCATAGAACTTCAGATGTGGCTAAATAAATATTTTGTTTGGCTATAACCATATGTTTATACTTTAATTCTTAGTTATTTGGATACTAAAACTCTGTTATCTTTTTGATATTTCTGGACCTGTAGACGACATTCTAAAATGTTCATCCAATGGATACATGCTTCACTTTTGGTTGCCAACATTTCTAGCTTTCAAACCATTAAAGAGTTTTCCACATTTTCCTTTCAGATGCAAAATGGTTGACCTTTCCTTTATCATCACTCAAATCCATTTTAATAGGAACATGAGACATAGGAGCAGAATTAGGCCCATCAAGTTAACAATGAAAAAGTGATTTCCCTCATTTATTTGAGAGGGAAGGTAAATCAGTCATTCAATCATGGCTGATTTATTTTCCCATTCAACCCGATTCTCTTACCTTCTCTGTGTAACCTTTGATATACTTACTGTTTAAATACTTATCAACCTCTGCTTTAAATATACCCAATGATTTGGTCTCCACAGCCATCTGCAGCAATTAATTCCACAGATTAACGGACCTTTGGCTAAATAAATTCTTCCTCACCTCTTTTCTAAACGGATGTGCTTGTAATCTGAGGCTGTGCCCTCTGGTACTCAACGGAAAAGACTGTGGACTTTAGTAAAGGTAAGATGAAGGAATGTACACCAATCCTCATAGAGGGATCAGAAGTTGAGAGAGTGAACAGTTTCAAGTTCCTGGATGTCAAGATCTCTGAGGATCTAACCTGGTCTTAACATATCGATGCAGTTATAAAGAAGGCTAGACAGCGAGTAAACTTCATTAGGAGTTTGAAGAGATTTGGCATGTCAACAAATACACTCAAAAACTTCTATAGATGTACCATGAAGAGCATTCTGACAGGCTGCATCACTATCTGGTTGGGGTGGGGGGTGGGGTGCTACTGCACAGGACTGAAAGAAGCTGCAGAGGGTTGTAAATTTAGTCAGCTCCATCTTGAATATTAGCCTACAAAGTACCCAGGACATCTTCAAGGAGCGGTGTCTCAGAAAGGCAGCGTCCATTATTAAGGACCTCTAGCAGCCAGGGCATGCCCTTTCCTCACTGTTACCATCAGGGAGGAGGTACAGAATCCTGAAGACACATACTCAGTGATTCAAGAACAGCTTCTTCTCAGCCATCTGATTTCTAAATGGACATTGAACCCTTGGACACTACCCCACTTTTTTATATATATATATAATTTCTGTTTTTTGCACAATTTTTAATCAATTCAATATATGTATACTATAATTGATTGATTTATATAATTATTATTATTTTGTTTTGTGTTTTTTTCTTCCAGATTATGTATTGCATTGAACTGCTGCTGCTAAGTTAACAAATTTCACGACACATACCGGTGATAATAAACCCGATTCTGATTCTGGTCCTAGACTTTCTCATGAGTGGAAATATCCCTACATGTCCACTCTCTCTAGCCCTTTCAATATTTGGTGGGTTTCAATGATATCCCCCCACCACCAATTCTTCTAAACTCCTGTGAGAAGAGCCCAGAACTATCAAGTAGTCTTCTTACATTAACCCTTTCATTCTTGGGATCATTCTCATAAACCACCTCTGCACTCTAACTGCCAGCACATCCTTTCTTACACTGCTCACAATATTCCAAATGTCTGGCCTCAGCATTACATCCTGGCTTTTATATTCTAGTCCTCTTGAAATCCCATTTGCCTTTTCACTACTGACTCAACCTGCAAGTTAACCTTTATGGAATTCTGCACTAAGATTCCCAATTCCCTTTGCATCTCTGATTTCCAAATTCACTCGCCTTTCAAGAAATAGTCTACATGTTTATTCCTTCCACCAAAGTGCCAAGTCCTTCTACAAACACCCTACTTCCTCAACTCCACCTCCCCCTCCACCTCTCCTTGTATCATCCCAAGCATGGCCACAAAACTATCAATTCTGTTGTCCACATTATTAGCATACAACATGTAAGTAGCAGACCCAACACTAGTCATGGACACCTAATCAGAAAAGGCCCTCTTGATATCCATTGTTTGCTTTCTGCTAGTCAACCAATATCCTTCCAGTAATACCATGGGCTCCTATCTTGGTTAACAGCCTCACATATGGCACCTTGTCAAGGTCTTCTGATGATCCAAGTACACAACGTTCACTGATTCTGCTTTGCCTATCCTGCCTCTACTTCCTGAAAGAATTGAATGTATTTTCCATGGTGCTGCCATTTATTGAGAACTATGTAAACTGCCACTTCTATTCCAAGACAGAATGAAAATAAAATGGGTTATTTCACTGCAATCAAGTCTAGTAACCACGTGGTGGTGTGACTGACATTAAAATGAAGCAAGACAATTTATTTACAACTTCCCCCTTTCCCTGCATTGTAAACAAAAAAGTCTTATTTATATTGGGAGAAGATCCTTGTGTCATGATGAAGGATCTCAGCCCAAAATACCATCTGTTTATTCCTCTCCATAGATGCTGTCTGACTTTTGAGTTTCTCTGGCATTTTGTGCATGTTGCTCAAGATTTTCAGCATCTGCAGAACCTCCGGTGTATCAGATCACTGTGCTTTGATCTTTAAGTCAACTATTTTCTAAATAACTAGATATTGCTGTGAACTCAAAATATAGTCCATCACAGATTGGCTGAGAGGGCATTTAATTTATTACTATTACTATCACTTTGTAGTTTTATAACCCTTCAATATTTCTCACAATACTGGCAATTCTAGCAACAATTAACTTGGACTTGCTGCTTTCTTTACCATCATATGAAGTTGTTAATAAAGATTTAAAAAACTGGAATTTCAAAACTGATTTTTGATAGCCATCTCTAGTCACAGGTGTCAAAATGGTTGTTCTGATGCGTCTAGTGTGGTAGTGTAGTGGGTAGTGCTTGTCGCTCTCACTTTCAGCCTCCACCGCTGGCTGGCAGTCTTGCAAAAAGGAGAGCTGAATATGTAAGTCTCTCCCTGCCAGTACACAGCCTCTCCAACAGCAAGCCTCATGTAGTGCCTCCTCACTGATGACACACGGGAACTGAACTCCTTTCAGACTCAGGACAAACTACAAAAGACGGGGAGAAGGTCTGGCCCTTGCAGACGTGACACACAGGCCCAATGGTGTGTGGTGCTTGAGAGCCAGATGCCCAGCTATGGGTAAATAGCCCCACTGCCTTGTGGGCAGCATCAGGAGTGAGGAAGTTTATGGGAGTTAACCCAGAAAGCAAATCTGGAGTGGAGCCCCTAAGGTGGCTGTATGTCATTGAATATCCTTCTGGCAGCTCCTGCAGCCAAGCTGGTGCCAAATATATTTTTTCATAAGCTTTCGTTTGGACTACAGTGGTGAGGCCCAGAGGGGGATCTTGATGACTGAGCATCTCAGGATCTCCATACCTTCCGCCCAAGCTTGAGATAATGATAATGATGATAATCATCCATTGTCCTTCGAGACAGACAGATGCCAACCACCACCATTAGTCACATACATCTGCCCACTGTCACCATGAATATTTAGTCTCTCTGACTTATAAATTGGTTATATGATCATAGCTGACACCCTGAATAATCTCCAAAAAAATGCTGTGTATCATTTTAAGTACAGAACAAAGTTATGTAGTGTCATATCATGCTATTATTTCCAACATTGCATTTTATTCAATTGAAATTTAAAATACAACTGAATGATCCCTGCTTTACACAAGCACATTACCTGTCTCTCTCCCATTCACTTGTTTACAACTGTTTTCAAATGGAACAAAGAGCATAATGAATAAATACAGAACTAATGAAAAACTGCTGTAGCTCCAGGAAAGCTTCACCTGAATGTTTAGATCTTGGTTAAAGAACAATCCAAACTACTGTCTACATAAATTCTCAAAGGGAATATAAACAATATCTTTGTAGCACATGTCCAAAAGTGGGAACTAATATTCATCAGTGCATTTTCAAACAAATTATCTCAGCAACATCTGAACCTTGCAACATGTCAGATTAATTGGACTACTTTCAATTTTACTCTTGATATTACCCAGCAATTTCAGAAGAAATCTGCATCTGCAATAAGTGTGAAATAGAAGCTGATGGGAAGGGTCTGAAATATAGTCACTGCATTCCAGATGTTTTTAAATTGTGTATTTTTGCCCCATAAGTTTATGTGAAATTGAAAACACTACACAATAATATCAGAACTGACATCAGCAGAAATTGAGTTAAACCATCTGCTCTGGTAGTGATACTTTATTTAGGGGTCAGATTTTGGGAAGATTCCAGATTTTGAGTGTCGCAAACAGGAGAAAATCTGCAGATGCTGGAAATCCAAGCAACACACATAAAATGCTGGAGGAACTCAGCAGGCCAGGCAGCATCTATGGAAAAGAATCAACATTTCAGGCCAAGACCCTTCATCAGAACGAATGCAACCACAATCCTGATGAAGGGTCTGGACCCGAAACGTCAACTCTTTTCCATTGATGCTGCCTGTCCTCCAGCATTTTGTGTGTGTTGTTTTGAATGTCATTGTTTCCAGCAATACCACTGATGCAGGGTGAATGAAGCACAAATCATTTGGAAATAGATTTGCTGACACAGACAATTTCCTTTAATTCCATAATCCAATTATGTTCTATTGATTAAGAGACCCAAGAATGGTTGCTTTAATAAAGTAAATCAATTAATATCACAAACATTAGTTAACTGTCACAGTTAGATGTCAACTTTGATTTAGTCTTGATGTAATGAGAAGTTGCAGGTTCAACTACCAACTCTGGAAATATGAGCAGCTACCACTTTAATCGTTGATGCTAAGAAACATTCTCGGATGCGCTAGGACACATCATCAGTGATGTAACCTGGGGTCATTGGGTGCTTTGGGTCTTCAAACATCAGACATCCTCACCCAGGTAACCCAGCCAGGGTTGCTCGGGCACTGGCATGTCCAACCAGCATTGGTCCACAGGTCACACCTCTTGATCCATAGCCATCTGGAGGCACAGTCAGCAGACTCTGTGACAATCCTGATGGCCCTTCTCTCTGTAGCCCTCATTACGCCAAGGAGAGAGTAGATTCTGCAGAGTGAGCAGCCAATATACCTCTACACACCACCTCTACAGGCTCACAAACATGCCCTCCACACCCATTTCTGGCACTGCTCTACCTGCTCCTAGTATTTGTCTTATGCTCAAATGGCTCCTCAATCCAGTCTTCCCAAGGCACTGTCAGTTCTACCATGATCAGTTGATTCAAGGATCCTGACAGAACGACATGCCAGGCCTCAGGAATGATGATTGATGAAGTCAAGGAACTTTAACTGCTTACCAAGATCGACTTTCAGTTGCCCATCAGATGCCTGCTGGTGATCTCTGCTGAGGCTGTGGTTTGTCCCTAACTTTGACAAAGGCTATGGACTTCCTGGGTTGGGAGAGGAGCTTACTGTTTGTTAATGGTTAAAGACATATTTTCAACCACGGCCTTCAGCACCTGGTCATGGCGCATGTAGTAGCTGCCTTCTCCTAGGGCTTTTGGGCATCTGCTGATGTGTTCCAGGACAGAGAGGACATGACGGTGCCTCGCTTTTGCTCTAAGCAAAAAAGTTCACCTGGATCGTGAACCTGATACATTGAGATTCTGCCTGCCAGTTGGAGAACCAGGAGATCTTCTGCTTTAGTGCACCCTCCCACCTTGTCCAAGCTCCCCCATTGCCCCATTCCTACCATCCTGGTGGTATGCACTTCCTCGACAGCTGCTCACGTCTCTTCCAGGACCAGTTTGCGTTTGAAAGCCATATCAAACTAAGTTGGCAGAGATGCTATGTTTTAGATAATATCTCAAAGAAATGACAAATAAACTCTGTCTATAAAATGATGAACTTAATGACTTAATTGAAATTATGGTTCTTACATTAAAATGTTCTGCTGCTGAAATGACAATCTAGATAATTATTACATCATTAAACAGTCAAAACAGAGACCTTGTTTAGATGATAAAGAACTATGCTCCAGAATGTAACAATGCATTTAAATGTCGAAATGAATTTCATTAGGTTACACAGTGATTATAAGGGAGTCAATGATTTTTCGTTTGGTTAAATAGATCACAAGATGATGGGCCTAAAAACCTGGCTCATAAACTTTGCACGATGCTTGTCTACTTCAATGGATGGAACAATTGTGATATACAGTGGCATGCGGAAGTTTGGGCACCCCGGTCAAAATTTCTGTTACTGTGAATAGCTAAGTGAGTAAAAGATGACCTGATTTCCAAAAGGCATAAAGGTAGAGATGGTACATTTCTTTAATATTTTATGCAAGATTACTTTTTCATTTCCATCTTTTACAGTTTCAAAGTAACAAAAAAAAGACAAGGGTCCGAAGCATAAGTTTGGGCACACTGCACGGTCAGTACTTAGTAACAGCCCCTTTGACAAGTATCACAGCTTGTAAACACTTTCTGTAGCCAGCCAAGAGTCTTTCAATTCTTGTTTGGGGGAATTTTCACCCATTCTTCCTTGCAAAAGGCTTCTAGTTCTGTGAAATTCTTGGGCTGTCTTGCATGCTCTTTTGAGGTCTATCCACAGATTTTTGATCATGTTTAGGTCAGGAGACTGTATGGCAAAACCTTCAGCTCGCGCCTCTTGAGGTAGTCCATTGTGGATTTTGAGGTGTGTTTAGGATCATTATCCTGTTGTAGAAGCCATCCTCTTTTCATCTTCAGCTTTTTTTTTTACAGACAGTGTGATGTTTGCTTCCAGAATTTGCTGGTATTTAATTGAATTCATTCTTCCCTCTACCAGTGAAATGTTCCCCATGCCACTGGCTGCAACACAAGCCCAAAGCATGATCGATCCACCCCTGTGCTTAACAGTTCGAGAGATGTTCTTTTCATGAAATTCTGCACCTTCTTTCTCCAATAAGTTCTATTTTAACTTCATCAGTCCACAGGACTTGTTTCCAAAATGCATCAGGCTTGTTTAGATATTCCTTTGCAAACTTCTGTTGCTGAATTTTGTGATGAGGACGCAGGAAAGATTTTCTTCTGATGACTCTTCCATGAAGGTCATATTTGTGCAGGTGTTGCTGCACAGTAGAACAGTGGACCACCACTCCAGAATCTGCTAAATCTTCCTGGAGGCCTTTTGTAGTCAAACGGGGGTTTTGATTTGCCTTTCTAGCAATCCTATGAGCAGTTCTCTCAGAAAGTTTTCTTTGTCTTCCAGACTTCAACTTGATCACCACCGTTCCTGTTAACTGCCATTTCTTAATTACATTACAAACTGAGGAAACGGCTACCTGAAAATACTTTGCTGTCTTTTTATAGCCTTCTCCTGCTTTATGGACATCATTTATTTTAATTTTCAGAGCGCTAGGCAGCTGCTTAGAGGAGCCTATATCTGCTGATTGTTGGGACAAGGTTTGAGGAGTCACAGTATTTATAAAGTTCTGAAATTTGCATCACCTGGCCTTTCCAAACGATGACTGTGAACAAGCCATAGCCCTAACAAGCTAATTAAGGGTTTGAGACCTTGGTAAAAGTTATCTGAGAGCTCAAATCTCTTGGGGTGCCCAAACTTTTGCATGGTGCTCCTTTCCTTTATTTCATTCTAAAATTGTACAAAATAATACACTAATCTTGCTGAAAATGTTGAAAAGAATGTTTCATCTTTATAGACAATAGATGCAGAAGTAGACCATTCGGCCCTACGAGCCTGCACCACCATTTTGAGATCATGGCTGATCATCTGCTATCAATACCCGGTTCCTGCCTTGTCCCCATATCCCTTGATTCCCCTATCCATAAGATACCTATCTAGCTCCTTCTTGAAAGCATCCAGAGAATTGTCCTCCACTACCTTCCGAGGCAGTGCATTCCAGAACCCCACAACTCTCTGGGAGAAGAAGTTTTTCCTTAATTCTGTCCTAAATGACCTACCCCTTATTCTCAAACTATGCCCTCTGGTACTGGATTCTCCCAGCATCTGGAACATATTTCCTGCCTCTATCTTGGCCAATCCCTTAATAATCTTATATGTTTCAATCAGATCCCCTCTCAATCTCCTTAATTCCAGCGTGTACAAGCCCAGTCTCTCTAACCTCTGCGTAAGACAGTCCAGACATCCCAGGAATTAACCTCGTGAATCTACGCTGCACTTCCTCTACAGCCAGGATGTCCTTCCTTAACCCTGGAGACCAAAACTGTACACAATACTCTAGGTATGGTCTCACCAGGGCTCTGTACAAATGCAAGAGGATTTCCTTGCTCTTGTACTCAATTCCCTTTGTAATAAAGGCCAACACTCCATTAGCCTTCTTCACTGCCTGCTGCACTAGCTCATTCACCTTCAGTGACTGATGAACAAGGACTCCTAGATCTCTTTGTACTTCTCCCTTACTTAACTCTACACCATTCAGATAATAATCTGCCTTCCTGTTCTTACTCCCAAAGTGGAAAACCTCACACTTATTCACATTAAACCTCATCTGCCAAGTATCTGCCCACTCACCCAGCCTATCCAAGTCACCCTGAATTCTCCCAACATCCTCATCACATGTCACACTGCCACCCAGCTTAGTATCATCAGCAAATTTGCTGATGCTATTCTCAATGCCTTCATCTAAATCGTTGATGTAAACCGTAAACAGCTGTGGTCCCAATACCGAGCCCTCTGGCACCCCACTAGTCACCACCTGCCATTCTGAGAAACACCCATTCACCACTACCCTTTGCTTTCTATCTGCCAACCAGTTTTCTATCCATGTCAATGTCTTCCCCCAATGCCATGAGCTTTGATTTTACCCACCAATCTCCTATGTGGGACCTTATCAAATGCCTTCTGAAAATCGAGGTACACTACATCCACTGGATCTCCCCCATCTAACTTCCTGATTACATCCTCGAAAAACTCCAACAGATTAGTCAAGCACGATTTACCCTTGGTAAATCCATGCTGGCTTGGCCCAATCCTATCACTGCTATCTAGATATACCACTATTTCATCCTTAATAATGGACTCTAGCATCTTCCCCGCCACCAATGTCAGGCTGACAGGTCGATAGTTCTCTGTTTTCTCCCTCCCTCCTTTCTTAAAAAGTGGGATAACATTAGCCATTCTCCAATCCTCAGGAACTGATCCTGAATCTAAGGAACACTGGAAAATGATTACCAATGCATCCGCAATTCCCAAGGCCATCTGGACCTGGGGATTTGTCAGCCTTCAGTCCCATCAGTCTACTCATCACCGTTTCCTTCCTAATGTCAATCTGTTTCATTTCCTCTGTTATCCTATGCCCTTGGCCCATCCATACATCTGGGAGATTGCTTGTGTCTTCCTTAGTGAAGACAGATCTAAGGTACTTATTAAATTCTTCTGCCATTTCTTTGTTTCCCACAACAATTTCACCCAATTCATTCTTTAAGGGCCCAACATTGTTCTTAACTATCTTCTTTCTCTTCACATACCTAAAAAAGCTTTTGCTATCCTCCTTTATATTCCTGGCTAGCTTGCGTTTGTACCTCATTTTTTCTCCCCATATTGCCTTTTTAGTTAAGTTCTGTTGTTCCTTAAAAACTTCCCAATCATCTGTCCTCCCACTCACCTTAGCTCTGTCATACTTCCTTTTTTTTTAATGCTATGCAATCTCTGACTTCCTTTGTCAACCACTGTGGCCACTTTCCCCCCTTTGAATCCTTCCTTCTCCAGGGGATGAACTGATTTTGCATCTTGTGCATTATTCCCAAGAATACCTGCCATTGCTGTTCCACTGTCTTTTCTGCTAGGATATCCATCCAGTTAACTTTGGCCAGCTCCTCCCTCATGGTTCCATAGTTTCCCCTGTTCAACTGCAACACTGACACCTCCGAGCTGCCCTTATCCTTCTCAAATTGTAGATAAAAACTTATCATATTATGATCACTACCTCCTAATGGCTCCTTTACTTCAAGATCGCTTATCAAATCCTGTTCATTACATAACACTAAATCCAGAATAGCCGTCCCTGGTCAGCTCTTGTACAAGTTGTTCCAAGAATGCATCCCGTAGGCACTCCACAAACTCCCTATCCTGGGGTCCAGCACCAACCTGATTCTCCCAGTTCACCTGCATTTTGAAATCCCCCATAACTTGTGACATTACCTTTGCCACATGCCAATATTAACTCTCTATTCAACTTGCACCCAAAATCCATGCTATTTGGTGGCCTGTAGACAACACCCATTAGGGTCCTTTTGTCCTTACTGTTCCTCAGTTCTATCTACACAGACTCTACTTCTCCTGATCCTACGTCCCCCCTTGCAAAGGACCGAATCTCATTCCTCACCAACAGGGCCACCCCACCCCCTCTGCCCACATTTCTGTCCCTACGATAGCACATATACCCTTGTACATTCATTTCCCGGTTTGATCTCCCTGCAGCCATGTCTCCGTTATCCCAATAATATCATAGTTACCCATTCGCACCTGAGCTTCAAGCTCATCCGCCTTATTTCTGACACCGTGCATTCAGATATAGAATTTTTGGCCCATTTCTCCTTTCTCTGTTTGAATCGCTGCCTATTGTGCTAAACCCAACTCCCCGAACTCACATTGGTCTATACGCCCCTAGAATTTTGTTCTCCTTCCTAAATTTACTTTTTCTTTCTGCACACTTAACTCGATGTTCCGTCAGACCATCCCTCTGTACATGTGTCCTCCTTATCACTTGTTCCGCCTCACCTTTCTCTACTACACACTTAATATTCCGGAACTGTGTAGTCCCCACCTGTCCTTTATTCTTCATCTCGCTATCCTCTCTCACATTCTGGATCCCCGCCCCTGCAAATTTAGTTTAACCCCTCCCCCCGCCCCCCAGAAGCAAACTTCCCTGTGTTACGAAATCCCGTAACTGGATCACTTACCAGCAAAGATAGAGAGATCCATTGAAGTCTGATGGTACTATTTTTTTAAAAGCCTTTATTTACGAAAGGGGCACAAAAATAAGATTAATACAAACATTCAGATAATATACGTAGTCACTACTCAATCTAAAAGCGCGGGTCTAATAATAACCATCAATAAGAAACAGCTCAATCGTTTGTCTAGGGCAGGGGTCAGCAACCTTTACCACTGAAAGAGCCACTTGGACCCGCTTCCCACAGAAAAGAAAACACTGGGAGCCGCAAAACCCGTTTGACATTTAAAATGAAATAACACTGCATACAACGTTTTTTTTTGCCTTTATGCTATGTATAAACAAACTATAATGTGTTGCATTTATGAAATTGATGAACTCCTGCAGAGAAAACGAAATTACATTTCTGCATGCAACAAAAACATTTTGAGCTCCGAAAAAAAGACGTTGGGTTGAAAGTTACTTTTAAGTAAAATATTCAATGTTTATTTGAGTCCTTCTTGTATTTATGAAAAACGCCGAACTTAAATTTTCCGCCAGCAGCAAACCAAAAATAACGTCAGCCAGCTGTCATCCTGAAAAATGAAAGGACTATTTCACTGAACAATGAAAAAATATGAATATAAGTAAAATAATAGGCAATTAAAATATTTATCATACTTGGTTAATGGGATTTCTGCTCCTGGACCTCAGCGCACAGCGTCTGCACATCAGGGCTGTATGATGTCACCTTCGTCTTTACACAGGATCGCAAGCTGTCATCTGTGAGGTTTTCAATATCACTCCATTTGTGTTTCTGAGCAAGAACGGCCTACTGACGGGCAACATCTTCAAGGTCTGCTGTCAAGCGTCTAAACTTGGACACCCATATGTCTTTGTCGGCTATGTCGGCCAGTTCCATCTCAAGATCAGGTTGACTCACACCTGCCAATGCAGTCGTATTCAGTAGGGAAGGATCGATGCTTAAGGGAGTGACCGGGAAGGATAATGTGTTTTTTTCCTCTCTGAACTCACAGAAGCGTTTCCCAAACGATGTTTGCATTGCGATGATTGCAGAATGTAAATACTCCGAAATTATCATGTCGTGACCTTGTTTGAACTCTCTCAAATTGGGGAAGTGAGACAAAGTGCCTTTCTGTAAATCTCTGGCAAGCACTGTCAACTTGCGCTCGAATGCCAAAACATCCTCCAACATGTGCAGGGCTGTACGTCCTTTCCCCTGAAGAGCTGTGTTCAGCGTGTTCAGGTGCGCTGTCATGTCTACCATGAAGTGTAGCTTTTCCAGCCACTCTGGCTGTTCCAGCTCAGGAAAGGTGAGCCCTTTGCTGCCCAGGAAAGTTTTCACTTCTTCCAGACACGCGACAAAGCGTTTCAGCACCTTCCGTCTGGACAGCCAGCGATAAAAACACGTTGTAGCGGTGTCAGTAAACTGCAGTCAAAGATAGCTTTATTCGAACTAAACAGCCTTGCTTTTAAGCCTCCCTCAACCCAGCCCCCATGGACGCAGATGCTGCAAAAGACGCGTACTCACAAACCCCCGTAGGCTATCTCCCTTAGCCGGAATGCTGGCTAATTGTGAGCCGTTTCGGATGTGGCAGGAAATGTGTCGCTACACTTAGGTTGTACAAGATCACCATAATTACATTTCAAAAGCTAACAAACTAACATAAAATACATTTTAATTAAATACTGACCAATTATTTCCCAAAGCCACAGGGAGCCGCAGCACAGAGGTGAAAGAGCCACAAATGGCTCGGGAGCCGCAGGTTGCCGACCCCCGGTCTAGGGGATAATGTATTGTCCGAAGGAAATATAAAAGTCACTCAAATTCCTGCAGGCTTCTGCAGGCTTTTGGGGGGGGAGGGTACTGCTGGGTTTTCACTTGTTGGAGAGAGAGAGATTGGTGAGAAAAGAAAACTTGCCCAGGTCTTTATAAAGCAAATCTATTGAATCAGGGGAGCGGGCTTCCCCGTTGTTAGCTAAAAGCGGTTTTCCGTGATTCCAGCCACAGACTCCAGGCACGGAGTCTAACGCACGTGGCTTCCTTCAAAATAGCTTCCCGCTACTACGGGATCGCTAGCGTGTCTTCTGGTGCGTCTCCATGAGACAACGGTGAATGTCGCATTATTTTGCATCGCGGTGGAATGAGGTATTCGGCACGTCTCTCTCTCTCCCATTTCCTGGGTCTACTGACCACCCCTCAACTAGTGCTCTTGTGATTCTCACAAAGGAGGGGGCTGCGGACATAACACAGGCAAGAATGTTAGTACCGCTCCAGTTCAGGTGTAAACCATCCCTTCGGAACAGATCCCACCTTCCCTGGAACAAAGCCCAATTATCTAAAAACCTGAAGCCCTCCCTCCTGCACCATCCTCTCAGCCATGTATTAATCTGTATAATCTTTCTGTTCATTGCCTCACTTGCAAATGGCACAGGTAGCAATCCTGAGATTGTTACCCTGGAGGTCCTGCTCTTCAGCTTCGCACCTAACTCCCTGAACTCCCTACGCAGGACCCCCTCACTCATCCTACCCATGTCATTGGTCCCTACATGGACCACAACATCTGTATTCTTACCCTCCCTCTCGAGAATAACCTGCACCTGATCTGAGATGTCTCGGACCCCGGCACCAGGGAAGCAACATACCATCCGAGACTCCCGATCTTCCCCACAAAATCTCCTATCTGCCCCCGACTATAGAATCCCCTATCACTACAGCTCTCTTCTCTTCCCTCCTCCCCTTCCTAGTCGAGGGTCCAACCTCAGTGCCAGAGACAGGACCACTGCAACCTGTTCCTGGTAGGTTATCCCCACCAACAGTAACCAAAACGGTATACTTATTTTTGATGGGAACGGCCATTAGTCTTTAGTTTTATGACTTTTGGAGATCAATTCATCTTCTACTCACTTAACTATTCACAGTAACAGAAATTTTGACCATGGGTGCCCAAACTTTTGCATGCCACTGTATAAGTGTGAAGCTTGCCTGTTAAATGCTATGCTCCATAGACAACTCAAGAACTACCTAAAAGGGGAAAAAGGTAGAAAGTCAGGCATCCAACTGCTTAGTAGGAGAACCATGCTAATAACTACTCAATATGGAAAAGGTCAAGACCGGTGAACAGAATCACGAGTGCATAGATTGAGCCTGCAGCAGAGGCTGAAGACACTACAAGCTTAGTCTCCACCTAATGGCAGCCTTTCTAAATTTTGCACATTTCTGCTGTATTAAGCAAGACCTGCTTCACTGATTACTTTGCACCATACTTATAATTTCTCACCAAGTTCTCTACCAGCATTTCACTGCTTGAAATGCAGCTATGCTGTGGGTGTTGTGGAGAATTCCTTCAATGTCTGATCTACTTCCAGTGATCAAAACAGCAAAGATCCTGTAGTTGGAGTATGTATGCGGTTCCTATTGGAAATTAGGAACTGCATATTTAAATTCTGTTTTAGTTGACAGCTTTGACTGTAATACATATTTTGGCCAACACTTTTTTTTGCACAGTATCTACTTGCTGTCAATTCTATAATGGAGAATGATGTTAGAGCAAATTTGGGGGTTAGCACATGAAACTAATAACTTTGGCTGACTTCAGCCACTAGGTTTCAGATTTGAATTGAATTCCAGATTAAATCTAAAATGCAGCTCCTTACATTGGATTCCTAAGAACCATGAACCAAGCTAAATGGAAAAACAGACATGCTGATTTAAATTTGTTATTTATGTGTATTTGTGTGTCAGTGATATACGTGTGAATAGAGAGGTGTGTTGGTGGAAAGATCTAGGCACTTGAAACTAGTTACATGTACTTCAAAGGAAGCATTGTAAATATGGATTTGTTTGAATTGTTCTGAATTTTTCTTTGCTCTTTAGCATGTTGTACAGATAAGCAGACCTCTTGCTCTGAAATAGAGTGTGGACATCCTACTCCCTCTCCTTCACTCTCGTGACTCCAAAGGTTTTCAGCTTCTTTGTGATGCTTTGTTCAATAAGGAGACTGCTTCATATCTACCAGTATTTCTCTCTGGTGACTTTGTTCATGCAACAACATTTGATGTCAGCAGTGGGATACCTTCTTGCGACCCATTGTGTGGCCAGCAATTTCAGCAGTCTAAGTGGGTGAGCATTTTTAAAATTAGCACTCATACTTGGCCCTGCTTAGGATCCAAAGGCTGTCAGGTTATTTGTGACAATTTGTTGGATAAAGAGACTGCTTCATATCTACCAGTATTTCTAATTGGTGACTATGTTCACACAAGTGAAATCCAGTTTTTAGACAGAAGAGTCTAAACAGGAATGTTTTAAGTTACAATAAAGCTACTTAGCAGAACCTAAAAAATTTACTACATGTCTGCAAATAAAGGAATAAATCTGAAGATGTTGCCTTAATTTATTTCTCAAAACTGAAAGCCCTGGTAATATTCTTACCACAAAATCTCAAACTGTTTCAGCATAAAGCTAAAGGCTACTTTTTGCATGAAAGAAACCACCAGAGAAAATTACTGGTAGATACAAAGCAGCTTCTTTATTCAACAAAACAAGGTACAACAGGCATCATATGCAGACACTTTCTGCCAAAAGTTCTGCTGGCCCAACATGGGGCTCGATATTTTATGTGTCAAACATCAAAGGACAACTCCATATATACAATGTATGGATGATGCTTTCTTTGAAACTACATACAACCACACCACAGACATCCAAATGAATTTTAATTAGCATTATCTGGTCTGGGAATCACAGCTTTTAGGAACCCATTGTTCACAGCTGCACTTCAAATTAAATCCACAATACATTTTCAGGTGTGAAGACTGGTAGCCGAAGTCAATTGCTAAATGTATAAGTCCTAAACCCAAAAATCACTCTAACATACTTATTATTGCAATTAACACAAAAATACAAAGTAGTACAATTCCTGAGAAATAATTGAAAACTTTATAATTTTCACTTCTGGGAGATAGAGACAGCTACAAAGCACAATTATTTTTAACTGTTTAAGTAATTCATTTAAAGACCTTGAGTTACTGTGTTTCCTGTAATGAACACCTGGTGGAGCTGTGGGGTTGCTAGCGACAGAACTTTGCGCATGAACATGGCCAAAACACTTGGTTGAGAATGATTTAAATTTGCATATTTGTACAAACAATCTCTTAAGATTCCTATTAAATATTGTTTTAAATAAATGTGTGAATTGAAACAATCATATTTTACAAGTGCTGTCAGTCACATATAGAGCAGGCTGGTAATGATGGATCCCCAAAAAGTATTAATGAATGAATTAATTAAGGTAACACTGCACCACAATGTACCCCAGTGACACCTTGTCATGACTGTGCCATTCTATCCTGTAGTAAATTTGTGTCTTCGTTGTAAATCAAATTTTTTTTAAATGTCATGATGCCAATTATACTTTCAGTCTGAAAAAAAAGTATGAAAGTTTAGGGTTTCAGATGCTTTAAATGTCTGAGTCATTTAAGCCAAGGTAAGAAAAACAGAGAGAAAACACGGAAAAAGGACAATGAAATAAATGGCATCAAATATCCTTTTCAGTATGTTCCAAATCATTTTAAACTCAATGGATAACTTCTAAAGTCCAGTCACTGAAAACAGAAGCTGAAGAATGACCCAGAAAACAGCAAGGTAATTATGCAAGAAAATGAACTGTTTATCACTCAATTTGCCCAGATATGTCTAATTTCTCTATATTATAAACTATTAAGATAACTTTTTTTTACCTTATACAAATCAAGATTTAGTAATACAAACTGAAACCCTGCAGGAGGCCTGCATTCCATCAAGTGATTCTGATCTATTTCTTTTTAAGATCAGTCTACTGTGTAATACATGCACTTGGTTAATTAAATTAATGTAATCATTAACCATATAGCTATATTACACAGTAGAGTGATCTTAGGAAGAACAAAAGCACTTAAATCATTTGACATCCACAAAAACTTACCCAAAAAATTAGTTATGCATGTCCTTTAACTAGAAGTGGTAGCCAGTAACCAAAATTGCAATTCTCCCTTGAATCTATAAAGGTGAATTGTTTATAAGGCTACAAACTGCAGAACCTTTAACATGTAATGCAGGCAAAGTAATAATAAAACATTACACGAAATCCCAAAAATAATAGATTAATGGTCTACCTAAAACAGAAGTTATCCACAAGATGTAAGATAGCAAGACTCTGTCAACTGATTTAAGATACCAAATGCTCCTGTAATAAATTAACAGGTTACATTAGGGCAGAGTTTAGATGATCTAAGTTGCTTAATTTATGCAGTTGATGTCTTTAAGGATTCATATTTCATTACAATATGCCATTTGGCCTTTCAAATCTATCCTGGCCCATACAGCAATCTCATTCTTTAATAAGTTTTCATTGTACCTATTCTTCCACAATCCCATCAACTTCTCCAGATTCTAAAACTCACCTACACATTAGAGGCAATTTACAGAGGTAATTTCTAAATCATTGATTCTGTTGTATTTTTTTTCTACTGTAAATGCCTACAAGAAAATTACTATCAGTGCAGTATACAGTGACATATATGCATTTTAATAATAGACTTAGTTTGAACAGTTTACTGTGGTCCATTAGCCTGCTGATCCACATGTCAATGGAATTTAGGAGGAAACTGCAGCACCCAGAGAAAACTATGAGGTCACTGGGAAAACATTCAAACTCCACAAAGAGGTCAGGATTGAATTCACATTGCTTGGGTTATGAGGCTGCAAATCTGCTAGATGCATAACTGTGCCCATCCAGTTCAAAAAAATACTAACATAAACTATCAAACAGAACATCGGAAAGCCAGTAATTCTCATCTAAAGGATTATTTAGATCTAAAGGATGAAAGAATAATTTATAAATATATCATAGATTACAAGATCAACAATATTTCTACAATATATGGAATGCAGTGCCTGAGTCAGTGGTGGAGGCAGTGAAATTTAAGAGACTACTAGACAGGTATATGGAGGAATTTAAGGTGGGAGGTTATATGGGAGGCAGGGTTTAAGGGTTGGCACAACATTGTGGGCCAAAGGGCCTGTACTGTGCTGTACTATTCCACGTTCTATGTTCTACAGTTGCATGTTTTTATAATCTCCTGATAATACTGATTTTTTACTTTTAAATCACTACATTACTTTTCTGGAGCCATTAAAACATTAGTTTAAGTATAACGTTTCATTTATTTTAGTATTTTAGGATGGCTTTCTGAGCTATCTTCTGTGATTTCCTTTCAACACTAAAAAGGATGCTATAAAACTTCAAAGATCCACTGGAGGGCGTTAAGACTAACATTATAAAGTGTCCCAAAGGACAATAGCTGAGTTGTGGTTGAATGATCTTCTGCATGTATACGTTTAAGCTCAGGTTCCCATTGCCATGATGAAGGCTTTAAACTAGGTCAGAGGGATCAATTGGTCTTGTAATTCAAGACCTTAAAGAGCACCTAATAGCAAACAATGTATTAGGGGTGGCCCATGCTGTAAGGAAATGGAGACTCCAGAGACAGTCAGCCTGGCTGCATCTAATCTCCCCAATGAAATGTGCTCCTTCTCTGTTTTTCATCAGTACAGTTATAAAACATAATTTACTGTTAAACATTTCAAGAATAAAAAGTGAAATGCTTGCCTGAGCAGAATTTATTTAGTTAAAACCTTTAAATCGAGTCACTAGAGTCTACATTAGGCTCACCAGTAGTTCCAATGCTTCTGTTCTACAAACCTCTTACTTATTTCCCTTTCCTTTCACTTGTATGTTTGAGTATTGCTCCAAGCACTGCAAGAGAGTTGGCATTAATTTGAAAATTGTATGGAGACATGATATCTGCAGATTTAGGAAAAAATCTATTTAATCTGCAATTGCCTAAGTCATCAGAAGTACAGGGCTGCATTGCGTTGATGCATCAGCATCATCGTGGTGATTTTTTTCATGGTTTTCATGCCAGACCACTATCATTGTAAATCTCTGCAGCACTGTCAGTGCTACTAGAGTATTACTGTTGTGAAGTGAAGCTTACTTTTTTCCATATAGTATTTATTTCCTAATCCCAGAAACTCAAGTTACACATTTTAGCCTCCTAAATATTGCGGAGTTACCAAATGAAAATTAAATTAGCTTAAATGATTGTAATTCAGAAAAGCCTACATAGATAAACAATTCCATCAATCACGCATGGTAACACAAACCAAAACAAGGATTTACTTATAAAAAGTGAAAAAGTGTATATGGATGCAATGCCATCTCTGGATCTCACCCTAAATTGCAGTCATTTGATCAGGAAGGCTTTCTCAGCTGAAACAAGTGCAAGCAATTTCTTAATTGACAAGTGCCAGGGCTGTGTAAAGAAGGCTCCAACAAAAAGCCATTTGATATTGTTTTCTTTCCATTTTTCCTACATTTTCATGATCAAAAACAAGCCCTGGTAGTTATTCAAGATTCAAGTTCATTTTTTATGTGTTTATCGAAACACAGTAAAATGCCTCATTTGTGTTAAAAACCAACGGACCCAAGAAGTGCTGGTGGGAGAGGGAAGGGTCACCATACATTCCAGCACCAACACAGCACACCACAATGCTCAGCAGAAAAATGCAGAACACAACGAGCACTAAAACAACAAAATAAAACAAGCCCCCGGGCCTCCCTCCCAACTCCGCACATATACAGGCCTCTAACCCCATTACAGTCTGGATTCTTTGGCCTCTGGCTTCCAGCGACCCGGATTCAAACTTGGATTCAGATGTGGAAATACAGACATTGAGCCTTCAACTAAGCCAATGGGCTCTCAGAGATTCTCAGACACGGATGTTAAAGCCCACTGGTCGGGGCCCCGATTTGATCCCGGGCCTCGACAGTTAGCATCAACCACAAGACCCACCAATCACTGAACAGCAGGCCTCAAACTCCAAACATACCAAACCCAAAATAAAAGTAAAAAAAACAACTAAAACAAAGACACAACCTCAATGGAGGTTGTAGCTTGGCGCCCTCTAGAGCTTATAATTGCAACATATTTCAGAAACAGGCAAAACTGGTTGTCTCAAAGCCTCCTTGCAACCTGAATTTCTTTCTTAGGATAATCATTTGCCAAATTGCCATTCTTCTTTTCCCACCGATTGCCCACTCCATAGAACAGTGAAAATATAGGGCATGTAATCTTGAAAAGTAAGGAAAATAAATGAGATGCAAGTTTTGCTTTAGTTAAAAGAGCTAAATGCAGTATTTTTCACTAAGATGTGAATTCTGCTCAGTATTATATAAGCAGCCACCAAAATAACTTTAATCTATCCAAGTTTAAATCAAAAGTATTCTTTGCACAATTAGAGTACAAACAGTTGCAGATAATTAAACAGAAAAATGATCTAAAAATCAAAGTCTACCAAACATAGAAGCAATCTCATCAGGAAAGTGTTGTTGGTATTGCTTGTTTCTAAGTGTAGGAAGTCATCTACAGCCAAAGGACTGCTTTGACAGGCAGAGTGGCAGCACTATGAGATCCGTGGGTTGTCAGAGCCCCATTGTCAAAGCCCTTGGAGTAGAGCCCCATTGTCAAAGCCCTTGGAGTAGTTGGGGCAACATATGTTGGTGACAGGCTTTCACATTCACATATGTTAAGGATATGTAAAATAGAATAAAAAATATTGCACACCCACATATTAAAATCAATTGAAATTCTTAAAACCAACAAGAAACAATGAAAACATAATTATATAACTCTCCCAGAAGCCAATGTCTCCTATTTGCTTGAATGCAACATCCCTCCCTGCACCAATTTAACCCAGCACACGCTCAAGAGGTGTTCCAGACAGATGAAATCTGTGAAAGATGGTGCTGATTAACTTGACAGGGAGATGTGTGTATATCACACTGTTCTCTGCAAAGTAAAATCTGGGGAAGGTTGTGCTACCCCATTCTCTGTAACCAGGAGTCAACCAAGCCTGCAGAGGGGTACGTGGCTGCACACTGAGCAAGGTGAAAGACACCACTGCCAAATTAGAGCAATGCTACAGCTGGAAACTGGGACTACTGCAGGTATTGTGAGGTGAAAGACCTGCTCTGAGGTGAAAGATCTGTCCTATTACTAACTTGCATATTTGGCACAACTGATACAAAGCAACAAATGCCCAGTCAAATTTCAGAGTTGTGGAATTCCTCCCGGAATCCAGCAAAATCATGTTCCTCCTGGAAAACATTGTTTTTCATAGTGAAGTGCTAAGTAAATTTATAGGCAAGACTTAGAGGCATGAAAGAAGAATATGACAATAAAAATCCAAATGGTCCATCATATTCCAATGGATGATCACACACACACACGCCATCACTCATTAAGGTTACTTGAAACACTCAGAGGTAGCAACCCTGTTTGACTACTTTAATGTAAGTCAACAAGATTTTAAAAATTACAACCACTCTGTTTGAAATCTAGGAATCTTTGAGTGGTGTAGAATTGTAAGGTACAATGTACATCTTTTGAAGAGATCTTTTGAAATATTGACATTGGAATAAATTGCAGCAGAGTTTACTGCTCAATCTTATAATACCAAATATATAGAAAAAATGTTTTTGCACAATTGGTGCTCAAGAGATCTTATTTAATTGTGCCAGTAGCTAGACAGTATGTACCCTGCAAACAGATCAGTAATCAGAGTTATGCAACAAGGAAACATGCCCTTTGGCCCAATTTGTCCATGCTAAATTACCTACCAGAACTTGGCTCATTTGTCTTTGTTTGGTCCATAATTCCTCTAAGTTTTTCCCATCCATGTCCCAGTTTAATGTTTTTTAAACATCGTAATTCTACCTTCATCTACCACTTCCTTTGGCAACTTATTCCACATACACACTATGGTCCTACCTAGGCCCAACATGTAAGTGCAAGTATGAAGAAAGCACGGCAGCGCCTCTACTTCCTTAGGAGTTTGCGGAGATTCAGCATGACAACTAAAACTTTGACAAACTTCTATAGACCTGTAGTGGAGAGTATATTGACTGGCTGCATCACAGCCTGGTATGGAAACAGCAATGCCCTTGAACAGAAAATCTTACAAAAAGTGGTGGATAGGATCCAGTCCATCACAGGTAAAGCTGTCTCCACCATTGAGCACATCTACACAGAGCATTACACAGGAAAACAGCATCCATCATCAGGGACCACTACCACCCAGGTCATGCCAGGCCAGGGGAGGAAAAAACCAGAGGTCATGGGTTAAGGGTGAAGGGGGAAAGTTTAAAGGGAACATTGGGGGGGGCTTCTTCATGCAGAGAGTGGTGGGAGTGTGGAATGAGCTGTCAGATGAAGTGGTGAATGCAGGCTCACTTTTGAAATTTAAGAAAAACTTGGACAGGTATATGGATGAGAGGGGTTTGGAGGGATATGACCCAGGTGCAGGTCAGTGGGACTAGGCAGAAAAATGGTTTGGCACAGCCAAGAAGGGCCAAAAGGCCTGTTTCTGTGCTGTAATGTTCTATGGTTCTATGCTCATTGCTCCATCAGGAAGGTGGTACAGGAGCCTTAGGACTCACACCACCAGGTTCAGGAACAATTGTTACCTTTCCATCATCGGGCTCTTGAACCAAAGGGGATAACTTCACTCAAATTCACTTGCCCCGTCACTGAAATGCTCTCACAACCTATGGACTAACTTTCAAGGAATCTTTATTTTTATATTTGCAAAGTTTGTTGTCTTCATCAATTTATTTTGTCACTTCCTCAAAGAATTCAATTAGCCTCATGAGGCATAACTTTATGCTGACTAACCCTAATCAGCCTATGCTTCTCCAAATGCTTGTAAATCCAGTTGCTAAGAACCCTCTCCAATAATTTGCCCATCACTGACGCAAGACTCTATAATTCCCAGACTACCCAATACCTTTCTTGAACAAAGGAGTAATATCTACCCTCCAATCTTTTAGTACAACTCGTGTGGCCGCTGAGGACACAAGGATCATCGCAAAAGACATAGGAATCTCTTCCCTTGCTTCCTGTAGTAACCTGGGGTATATCTTGTCCAGTCTCCGGGACTTATCTATCCTTATGGTTTTTTAAAAGTTCCAGCACATGCTCTTTCTTAACGTGGGTACGCTCTAGCATATCAGCATGTTTTACACTGTCCCCACATTCACAAAGGTCCCTCTCACTGAAGCAAAATATTCATTAAGCAATTCTCATCTATCTCTTCCAACTTCAGACATGTTACCTCTTTTATCCCTGATCGGTCCTACTCTCACTTGTCTTCCTTCTGTTCTTCATGTACTGGAAATGTAGAACATAGAAATGTAGAAAATGTAGGAAATGTTGCAGGCTTCTAATCTAAAAAACAACCCTCCACTACTATCCTCAGATTTCTCCCACCAATTGGCTAGCTCACTCTGGATCACATAATATAACCTTCTAGAATAAATAACTATGCTGGACCTTGTCAAAGGCCTTGCTCAGACCCATGTAGTTATGATCTATTGCCATGAAAACCTCTTTGTCACCTCCTCAAAAAAATTGGAAGTTGTGAGAAATGATGTAATGATTTTCCATGCACATAAGCCATGCTGACTACCCCTAAGCACCCCCTGCCCTTTCAAATTCAGGAAGATCCTATCTCTTAGGCTCATAGGACTGCAGTTCCTTTGCTTGTCCTTGCAGCCTTTCTTAGATAAAGGCCACACTCCAATCTTGTTATCTCCAACTGTAACACAAATATTTCTGCCCTAAGTATACCTTACATAGTCTTCAAAAAGGAGACAGAAAACATAAGACAGATCTGATCCTAAAGGGAATCTATTAGTATCCTAGGCTTACCTCTCATATCCTTGCAATTAGAATGAATCTAAACATAATCACAGCTTGTGATTCTTTTGAGATTGTTTTTTTAACTACAACTATAGAACTACAGCATATGGTACAAATTGTTATGAGTACAGAAATTGTCATGTAATTAATGTCCCTCACGAGCAGTTGCTTTTGGCTATGTTTATCATTACAAAATCACAATTGTGCCTACTTTTGGACTGCTAAGGACAAACCATTAAACATTTTTTGAATCTTCACAAAATAATTGGTGACATGGGAATAGCTGGTTATCTGCAAAAGGATGGATTTGATGGACTCCATTTCCCTTTGGGATGTATTATTTATTTTATTTTTATTTAGTGACACAGCGCGGAATAGGCCCTTCTGAACCACACTGTCCCAGTAACACTACAACCATGATTAAACCCAAGTTAATCACGGGACAATTTACAATGACTAACTAACCTACCCAATATGTCTTGGGACTGTGGGAGGAAACTGGAGCACCGGAGGGAAATCCACACATTCCATGCTGAGAATGTACAGAGACCACTTACAGAGCAGTGCCAGAATTGAACTCCGAACTCCGAAACACCCCAAGCTGTAATAGCAACACTGCTGTGGCACCTACAGTTATTCTAAAATGGGGATCTATAAATGACACATATCAGCATATTATCATGCCAACAGTATTATACCTGTGTCTCTAACCACTTTACTCCTGTGAACATTGCGCATTTTAAGAGAAAAGAAGCAAAAAAAATATAATGGAATCAAAGGTTATGTAGATCTGACAATACACATGGAGTACAGCATTCAATAATAACTCGTTAATATTTTGGAAATTGATGAGTGTTAGGGTGCATTCTGAAGTTAGGGTATATAGCAAATATTATGATCAACAGCAGTCATTCTTCATTTGAATGTGGATTGTAGATTGAATTTAGAACACAGCTCAGAACAATGGGTTTCCTGGAGCTGTACCCCAGATGCCTGCATATGCATGAATTTGGCCTAGAGCAGTGGGGATTAGCATTCATTTTGGGTGCCTAGAGTGTGGATGCAAGGGAAATGGTGTTTGAAAACTATATGTAATTCAAAGGAAACATTGTTGATACATTGTAACTATAAAATTGTCCTGCTGTTACCCTTGATCTTTAGCATATAAAAATGTCATGTAATATTGGGTCAGGCAGGCTTCCTCTTCCAAGAGTGTCACTAGGTGATATCTGCTGCTCATTTTTGTCGAATGCATATTTTAATATCCTCTAGCTTCAGTGTCTCTCCAGTGACTTTGCTCACAGTTACAACAATGAGATAGAATGAAGGTAGTTTAGTCATGCAAGATCACAAGAACATTATTCTCTGCCAATTGGCATAAACATTCAGATGCGACGTCGGTTATTAAGTTTTGAATGCTGTCATTGTACTACAACAGGCATGAGCAAATTAAATGAAAAATTGTTGGAAACTTTCAGTAAGTTAGGCAGCATTTTCAGGAGAGAGAATTTTCATTAACTGAAAAGACAACCGCTAAATGGGACAGTGCAAGATAACAATAAAGTTGCTTGGCTTTGCAATGCAATTAACTCACTTTTCTCTTGGATGTCAACCATCATGGTGCCTGCAATGCCAAAACACACAAAACCAATACAAACAAGTGCAAAGATTTAAGGTCTTAAAAATTATGGAAAAATAGAATACTGAGCAACAAATAGCTACGATAAACTCAAAGCATTTAAAATAAATAAGGAAAAAAAGATATAGAAAACTAATACATTGCAATTTGCACAAAGATCCTGCTCATTTGACAGCATATGCTTCTAAACAGTTTTAATCTACTTTAAAAATACAGAAATGAACTGCTCTCAGTTGATCATGATAGCTGAAAGCCAAATTCCTCCAGCTTTAAGGGAACAACAAACAAACAAAAAAGATATAAATTTGTCTCATAGTTCTGTGTTACAGGCCTACTCTGATTCTACAACTTATAGACTCTATTTCAAGGACCCTTTACAGCTCACGCTCTCAGAATTACATTTTCTTTGCAGTTTGTTTTCTTTTTTACATTGGTTGTTTGTCTGTTCATGTATAGTTTTATGCAAAATTCTATTATATTTGTTTTTCCCTTTAAATGCCTGCCTCAAGATAGCATATGATAACATATATATACTTCAGTAATAAACTTACTTTGAACTTTTGAATTACTCTAGAATACCACTCATTGGTGCAGTATAACACAATTGTTGCATAACTGCAGATGCTGCTTCTTAATTGAGATATTAAATCATGCTGCTTTTTAAGGCAAACATTAAAAAATTGTGCTATTCAAAGAATGCAGAACATATTTTTTATATCTTGACCTAACTCAAACAATATCACCAAATTCATAAGTCATTTATGCTTAGTTTCTATTTGGACAACTTCATTTTGCATATTTTGGCTGCTGTGTTTGTTTATTTAAAAATAACAATTGCACTTCAGAGGACAATGCTTGGCTATGAAGAGCTTTGGTATTTTCCGACGATCAGATAAAACGCTATATAAACAAATATTCTTTTTTAAAATAACAGTCAGAAAAATACAACATCTAACTAAATGTATACAGTGGATTCCAGTGAGTTGAGCCATTGGTTAAATGAGGCAGCCAATTATTTGGGACAACTCTTAAAGAACAAACACTAATTTTGAAAATTGCTGGGATTCACTTTGCTTTTTTGGGACATTATGGTGCTTAAATAGGGCAGGAGGATTGTTGCCGAACAGGTTCTAAATACCGTCAGTCACGTGCACTTGAGTAGCCATTAGATACCACACTATGCTTAAATCGCACAGATTTTAAACAGCATCAGTTGCAAGTGTTTGTGTTCAAAAAGCAGTGATTTTTGTCATAGATAGTTGACAAGAAATAAGCAAAAACACAATTCTGAACAGCTTTGCTCACGGCAGTTTCAAGCATACAGCCTTGGAGATCCTAGAGACTGCAGAGAGTGAAAATAAAACTACTTACGACTTCACATTAGGAACTATGAAGAATTTGAAGGTATCAACAATCATCTTGAATGCTACAATTAAAATGAAGATTTGGAGGATGCAATTGTCGACAGCATTGTATGAAAGCAGTCCATTATCCACACTAGGTGTCTGTGCTGATTTTGTTCCTTGCATACACTTGGTTGAATTCCTCTATCAATAAGTATTAGGAATTATTACATATTTTATAGTACAGTCAGCCATTCTTATCTGTGAGGGATTGGTTCCGGGACCCCTCGCAGATACTAGAAAACGCGGATGCACAAGTCCCTTATTCATCCTGTCTCAATGCGGTGGACCTCCAATGCGGAGGAACCTCGGACCTTATTTAACCTGGCTCAGTGCGGTGGACATTAGGACCCAGTGGCAGAGCTCTGAATCCGCAATGTTTCTGTTCACAAAAATAATCACGATCACGATTGAAAATAAAGTGGAAATAATAAAGCGATCGGAAAGAGGTGAAACGCCATCAGTCATTGGAAAAGCATTAGACTACAGTTGGTCAATGATCGGAACAATTTTAAAGGATAAAGTGTGAAAGGCACTGCTCTGATGAAAGTGACAATTACTAAACAATGCAGTGGTTTAATTATTGGGTTTTGGGTTTTTGATCCTCCACATCAACCCGGCATGGATTTCCCGAGCCCGGCATTGAAACTTAAGTGTTTTATATGCATAGAAAGGTAAAATATATACTATATACTAAGACTAACTGACGCTAAACAATACCAGTTGTACCTGTTCCAACTTACTTAGTAAGAGAACTTCTGGTTTTATCGATCTCGGTCCATGATAACTTACACACATCCTCCTGTATACTTTAAAATCATCTCTAGGTTACTTATAATACCTAATACAATGTAAATGCTATGTAAAATAGTTGTTATACTGCATTGTTTAAGGAATAATGACAAGAATAAAAAGTCTGTACATGCTCGAACAACAAGTGCTGGAAGAGCACTTCCAGGTCTTCTCGATTTGTGGTTGGTTGAATTCGCGCATGCGGAACTCGCGGATAAGGAGGGCCAACTGTACTGCGGTACTATCAGTAGTATTGTAATTTGTTCTGTATTTCATTTAAACACATGTAACTCAGTTTGCCTATTTTAATACTTTTTAAACTATTTCTATGAAGCTTTGGCTAACAGGGGTAGCCACTTAAGTGGGATAAAATATTCAGGTCCCAATGGTCTCAATTAGCCAAAATGCACTGTATTTTTAAATGTGCATTCCAAACATGTAAGGTACAGAAGCCAAAACTCCCACATCATCAGGTTCACAAACACCTACTTCCCTTCAACTATTCAAAGTAAATTCATTATCAAAGTACATATATGTCACATATACAACCCTCAGATTCATTTTCTAGCAGGCATACACAGTAAATCAAAAAAGCACAACAAAACCAATGAAAGACCACACCCAACAAGACAGAAAATCAGACGTTCACTACATCAAGTCAAGTCACTTTTATTGCCATTTTGACCATAACTGCTGGTACAGTGCATAGTAAAAATGAGATGTTTTTCAGGACCATGGTGTTACATGACACAGTACAAAAAACTAGACTAAACTATGTAATAAAACAAAGCACAGAGAAAGCTACACTAGACTACAGACCTACACTGGACTGCATAAAGTGCACAAAAACAGTGCAGGCATTACAATAAATAATAAACAGGACAGTAGGGCAAGGTGTCAGTCCAGGCTTCGAGTATTGAGGAGTCTGATAGCTTGGGGGAAGAAACTGTTACATAGTCTGGTCGTGAGAGCCCAAATGCTTCGGAGCCTTTTCCCAGATGGCAGGAGGGAGAAGAGATTGTATGAGGGGTGCATTGGGTCCTTCATAATGCTGTTTCCTTTGCGGATGCAGCGTGTAGTGTAAATGTCCGTGATGGCAAGAAGAGAGACCCCGATGATCTTCTCAGCTGACCTCACTATCCGCTGCAGGGTCTTGCGATCCGAGATGGTGCAATTTCCGAACCGGGCAGTGATGCAGCTGCTTAGGATGCTCTCAATACAAGCCCTGCAGAATGTGATGAGGATGGGGGGTGGGAGATGGACTTTCCTCAGCCTTTGCAAAAAGTGGAGACGCTGCTGGGCTTTCTTTGCCCAGCAAGAAATGTTAAATGCTATACAACAGAAAATACTGGAAATACTCAGGTCAGCTAGCATCTCTGGAGGGAGAAACAGAGTTAATGTTTCAAGAACCAAAATGTCACAAGAGCATAGAAACAGCCCTTCGGTCCACCAAGTCTGTAACACCATCAAGGACTCATTTACACTAATCGCATTTCATTCTTTGACATTCAAATCAATTTATCCTAGACTTGGCAACTTACACCTGCCAATTAACATACTAACCTGCTTGTCTTGGGATGTAACAAGAAACCAAACTACCTGGAAGGAATCGAGGGAGAAAGTACAAACTCCACACAGACAGCACCTGAGATCAGGAATGAACCTGGATCAATCAACCAGGAAGGTTGCAGGTCCTATAGCTCTGCCTCTGCATCACTCTTCAGTTCTGATGAAAGGCTGCTTTTTGATCCAGTAGGTGAGAGTTCATTAGCAATGATCTACCTCTATTGTATCTATATAAAACACATTTCAAATAATTAAAATCACCAGAAAATGATGTAATGTTTACCAAAACAACATCCACACTTCCCTTTCCCTGTTACACATCATACCTAATACAGCTGCATTAATTACATTTTGCCTAAAACTTATTCTATTATGACGCTAAAAGAACTTAAAGGGCAAAATAACAAATAAAACATCATTTTACATTAAACAATTTAGTTTATATAATCCAGTCAGTCTCCATCTGGTCTTCTACAAATTTCAAGAAATTCTCACTGCAAACCTTTCAACCTCTAAGATTACCACAAAGTATGTAAAATTATAACAGGAACAAAAACGACTAGGAAGTGGACTAAAGAATGGCAGGCGGAATTTAACTCGGACAAGTACAAAGTGGTGTACTTTGCCACAACATTGCAGTAAACGGTAGTGCCTTGGACAGTGTTGTAGAACAAAGAGACCTAGAGGGATAGCTACATACAATTGCTTCCTGAAAGTGGAGATAGGGTGGTGAAGAATGCAATTAGCATGCTTCTCTCCAGTGGTCAGGGCACTGAACACAGGATTTGGGACATCATTTTACAACTGTATATCACTGGTGAGACCACACATGGAGTATTGTATGCAGTTGTGTTCACCCAGCCATGGGAAGGATGACATTAGGCTGCAAAGAGTTAAAAAAAGGCTCACAAATGTGTTATTTGCACAAGTGGGCTTAGATTATAAAGAAAGGCTACATAGGTTGGGACTCTTCCCTGGCGTGTAGAAGGCAGAGTTGTAAACTTAGAGCAGCAGATTAAATCATGGGGACATAGGGAGTCTAAAATAAGAGAGAAAGATTTAATCTGAGAGGGGAAATATTTCTTCTAAAAAGGGATCTCTGGAACAAGTTTTTCCCAAATAGATGGTGGTAGGTTCTGGCTCTACAGGCGTCATTACAATTTTTCAAAGACATTTGAGCGGGTACATGGATAGGAAAGGTTGAGAGGGATATGGGCCAGATGCAGGCAAACAGTACTGGCCCAGACAGACAACTTCCTTGGCTTGGATGAGCTGGGTTATAAACCTATTTCTGTGCTTTATAACTCCATCACTCTGTAACTAAATCCCTGATTAGTTCTTGGGAGGTAATTATGACATCTTCAAAACATCACCTAATTTTCTACTTCATGAATTTAGGAAAAGAATATGTGAGACATCTTGTTCAAATGACGCACTTTGGTACTGTAGTTAAGTAATACTAAGAATTTCTCATTTTACATCTGCATTATTGACAACTTTTTGTCAACTTTTGACAATTGACAACTTTTTGTCCATAAGATCAAAAGTAGAGATATTCGTTGATTGGAGTTGAGTACTCAGTTCCATTTTTAATTCCTCAATAATAAGGTAATCTGTATCAGCCTGAACCAGGAATCTCTCAGGTGTGATTTAATAAGTGTCCAAAAAAGTGCCAGCCAATGACCAGATTCAATAAAATAATCCAACATTTTTCTCGTGATATCCAGTGAATGGTCCTCCATCATATCCTCAGAATCACTATTAACAGTAACATAAATGCTTTTACTTAGCTAAATGCAATTGTGCCAACATTCAAAAAAACTCAGTAGCATCAAGGAGAAAACACCTCAGATCTCCTCTTCATCACCCTTTAGTTAGATTAACAACTTACTAAAGTGATTTTAGTTGCAACTCCCAAACTCACAGGTTCTGTCACCTGAAAGAACAGAAATATGGAAAGTTTCCAACCATGAAGCCAGCAACTGCTCCCCTGCCAACACACACACACCCCTCCCCCCCCCAACCATTTTAATGCAGAAAACCATTGCTGTTCCTTCAGTATCAATGCACTTAGGTCTTTGAAGATTTACAGTACTTATACCACACAAACTACAGCAGTGCAAGAATGTTGCTTCCAGTACTTCATCAATGGCGTTATGGTTGGACAATATGGGAGTGAGTTACCCATGCTACAGTATATCTAGCCTTGCCAGCAACACTCACATCCCACACATAAACAACAAGAGTGCAACATTCCAAATAATTGTCCTCGCAGGGATCTATCAAATTAGCACAGATCACAGAGTCTTTTAAAAATGGAGTTGCATAATTGACATCCTAGATTACAAAGCTACACAACAGACAGCATATTGCTTTGTGTAAATGGTCATGTTTTAAAAACATTTCTTTGGTACATTTTTATGTTCATCTTTAGATTGAATAGATGAATTTACAGACTGTAACTACGATTCCTGTAACTGCCACTTACTTTATCTAAATTCAAACATTAAAGAAATTGGAACTCATTTTTAAGTTTATCAAAGTTCAGCTATGTCATCATTTTTTTCTAACAAAGCAAACCCATATACTTTGAAAAATTAACAAACCAAAGTCAAGTTACAAAAACAGAATTAGAAACAAATTAAATCTTTAGACTGTGTTCTATTTGTGGTCTAGACAAGACGTTAAATTTGTACACTGCCCAGTCTCCAGTCTCCTCCAATGCTGAAAAGGTAATTGAACTTGGTCTATAATTACTGGATTAGATACAGATGGGCTGTGAGCACTTCACAAAAGAGCTGTTTTGATTCATTTTCATGAATGCCTGGAAGGTCAGACTTTTTAAAAATTCGCTTTCATCTGTTAAATAAGTTTGCAATTCCTCAGAGTACATCTTAAAAGATAGTTTTCAACTATTTTGATTTAATCATACAAACAATTATTAATCCAGCAATTTATGCAGAGCTTCCACATTTTCATGGAGTCCAGTCAATTAGAAGCCTCATCTTCCATAGTACAACTAACAGACAATGAGACACCAAATCGGTCTATTTTAGCAAGAAGAGACTTGTATCCGTTAAGCTAAGAGTTTTGTTAACTTACTTTCATTTGTTTACAGTTCTTGCCTAAATAGTAAGGACAGACATCATGGGGAGGCAACTTATGAAACAAGGGACAAACAGAGAGAAAAAAATCTGTTTCATAAACTGATAAGCTAGATTCACTAAAGATAACAAAACTGAAAATAGAACAAAATTATTTTAGGAATAAATATGTAAAAGAAACAGCACACTTTGAAGTCCAGGTCACTTTCAAATAAATGTTCTCAGTTCTAATAGAATATTTTGCTCACTTACCCAGTGGTATGAGATTAGAAACTAGTAGCTTGGATGTCTCTTTCATTTATTTAATTTTACTTGCAACATTAGTCATCAGAAATGGGGCCCTTTTACTCGTTCCCTTTGCTGTAGGTTCAGATTTAATGCATTGCTATTGCAATAATTGAAGGCCAAAGGGTCCACTGACTTTAGAAATACCTTACATTGGCATTTGCTTTACATTGTTTTGTAAACTGCTTTGAACCAGGATAGCAATTCTTTAAGGGAACCAACAAATAACATTATAAAAAGTAGTTCCATCCTTGCAGCAAATAAGTGACTGTTATGAATGTTATACAGTATGCTGGTGAAGTAAAAAGTCTTTACAAATCTAAGCACCAAAAAATGCCTATGGTGATGTTTGCTGGTTCTAAGGAATGTACTAGCTTAGCTTAAATAGAAGGCATCACAGCTGACAGTTGAAATAGAAAATGACTAAAGCTTAGAAATTCTTAAGTTCAAGTCAGGCTAAGAATGGCGTTTACCCAGCTAAAACTGCTCACGTAACTGAAAAAGTAGTCAAAGTTTAGTTGCTTACTTGCTCAGTCAGAACAACTAACCCTTAAAGATATTGTCTCACTTATCTGGAAAATTGGCAAATCCTGCTACTCCAAAATGCCAGCATTTTGTGTTTTTATTTATTTCCAGCATCTGCAGATTCACTCGTGTTGATTATTTGTTTGTGAATGCAATGCGTGGAATGCAGCAGTGAGTAGTAAACTGAGTGATGCGCAGAGATCTGCTGCAACTGCTTCGAGAGATCATCTGGCAAGGAAGGTGAAAGTCATAAATTGAGCATTAGGTGAGAGACCATGGTAAAAGCTCTTATTGCAGTACTTCACATATGATAACAGTCTTGACAATTTTAGGCCTGTACAAGTTTAAGCATAATCTGCTTCTCTTAATACTCTGAGAGTAGGGCCTTGCTTGTTGTCCACAAACATTCGACCTTAAATGATCAGTCTTGCCCATAGCAAAGTAATTCAATAGTGCTCACAGAATGTATTGCTAAATACAAAGAAGTTTTAGCTTTACAGACTTTGGGAGATTACTGAGCAGCCCGTGGCAAGTTCAAAAACTTCCCATTCAGGTTTTCCCATATGGACTGAGTGACCCTTTAATTAATATCAAAAGCAGCACAAAATATTCCTAGTTCTATTGTGACTGTCCTATTATAGTCAAAGATTCAATCATTTTGCTTTAAATTAAGACAGTATGGCTAGTGTTGTATGAATGGTAACATCATCTGGCATGGTAATGTGAACAGCGTACAGAGGTGTCCATTCTATCTTCTTGGCGATGCAATGTCATTCAGAAATCATTCAAACAGTATTTTTTGCACATAATAAGTGAATAATAACCAACTCAACATCTATTACAGTAACATTTGAGTTCAGGCTTTAACATCATTGCGAAGTTCTGGAATCTGCAGCTATTCTAACTGCGCTCCAACATTACTAAAATATCCCACTGCTAAAATAGTTCTAGATTGCACGAAGTCAGCAGGAATTCCAACAATTTTCCAGCTAGCTCAATTTTGATCCCTTCCTTTCCCAAAACCAATTACTTCATTTGCACACTATTTGCAATTTGATGCTTTATTCGAGATGCACGCTTGACATGCGAGATAGTAAATGTACTTGCTGTCAGGGAAGTTTAATTCTGCCCTAACTCCATACTTAACTCTCAAGAAAATGAAGTTTATGAGGTCAATTGATACACAATAGACCACAGAAACTGGAATACTTCTGATCCAAGTGAGTCCATGATGCACTGTGCATTTAAAACAAAACATTGCATTTATATTACAATATCTTCATGGGAGAACCAAGGAAGTACTTTTTCCTTAAGTGTATTCACTATTGTGAGATAGCGCAGAGATTCCAGGAATTCATCAAATACATGTCTCGCTATTTCCACATTATACTAAAAACATACTCTAGCTGTCCCGTGGACTATACTGCATGCAAAAACAAAATTTTGTACTCAAGCAATTATTAAATTCTATACTGAAGTATAATGTTTATTTAATTAAAAAAAACTATGTGCCTTCTTCGGTGTGGTCTTCTAGTGGCAATATATCAGGGCATTTCCTCCACTTAACAGCTGAAAGATTTGCTTGGGTTGTTGGCTTTTAAGCACTCAACTGGATGGAAGCCTACAGCTCCAAAACTTTGGTTGAAGCACTGCCTTTCACTCCATTAAGTGCTATCCCTACAACACTTTTGCCCATAGAATTCAATGGACAGCATACAAAGACTTCATCATATCACCAAGCTCTTAAACTGACCAATCTGCCTGCTGAATTTGACAATTACAGGATCCATTGAGTGATTAGAACAAAATGGCTATCAGTTCACCAACAAGCAGATATAAAGTGAATAATTGCTGATGGAATAAATCTGAAATAAAGGCAGAAAATGATGGAGATACTCAGCAGGTCATGCAGTTTCTTTGGAAAAAATAGGAAGAAATAGCATTTCATTAGATAAAAGCTCAACTTCTAATGAAAGGCCATTGACCTGAAACATTAACTGCTCCTCTCTCCACAGATGCTAGCTCATCTGTTGCTAAGTAAGTATTTTTATTTGATTTACTTCAGTTAGTTAAATAAACTTAATTATGTTTCTTTAAAATGATAGTTTTAATACAATTTTAATAATATCCTTGTGATTTTAAAGACATTCACAAACATTCTATCTCACTGGCAACACTGGCTCATGGTGAGCCTGAAGTGACCTTCAATGGATGTGATAGCTTATAAACTGAAGGTGGCCATGAACGTTTGGAATGCTCCTCACACAGGAGACTTGCTGATCAGTTGGGCACCAGCCTCCCAAGGGAAACTATGCATCTATCACATCTACCACATCAGAAGAACTGGCATGGGCCAAGGACAGATCACTGACAACAAAGGCAGGTTGCCAGTCAATTGGAAATCTGGTCTATCATCTCTGTACCTTGTGGGATAGTTTATATAGACAAGAAAATTGCTAAATAATATACATTCAATTTTCTTTTTAGGAAAAATCTGCATGGAAACAATTTAGACAAAACAGTATTCTTTTGAAGAAAAATAGTTTAAGAATTAAAATAAATGGTACACATAAACAATAAAATATACCTCATCATTCTCATTTTCTTGTCTTCTAAGCACATGTGAAGCTCTTTTTACTTTGTAAACTTTTCGATGTTCTATAACTGTAGAAATCAAACCATAAATTGATGTTTTCCTGCAAGATCCTATAGTTTCAGCTAAAACACCAGTGTTCGTTGATTAGCTTGGATGTCACCTGTTACTTCCTACCATGTAACTAACAACGAGATCTACAAAATTAAGGCAGTCTTCATCACTAAACCACGAATCTGTCGTCTGCAATCTTTTAGCACAACTTAGCCCAAAAAAGGTAAAGATTTACTTCTGTAATAAAATAATTTAATTAAGGGTTTTTCCTCGCAGTTTTTTTAATCCATTGATCTCTTCTCATTTTCCATTGTGATAGATTGTCAATATTCATCTAAAAGCCATATTTATTTATACTTACTAGCAAAATGCACTAAACATAATAAATCAATATTTAAGAAACAAATGCAAATATTCAACCAAAAATGTAAAATAGAAATGCAACTTATATTTTTTTTAAGTATTTCCACTACAATGCCTCCCTTCCAAAAACATCCATTAGATAACACCCTTTGAAATACTGTACATTTGTAGTCTGCATAGTGAAGTACAGACTCCATAAGATCTTATTGAATGGTAGAGTACACACAAAGGGCTGAACGGCTTACTCCGGTTTCTATTTCTTAGAGAAGGAATTCCGTTCATTGAGGACAGAACAGTAACTTTATTTTTAATCAAAATTATCTGCAACTTGGAGGGAGGTGTCCAGGAAGGATTTCCATGAGTCAAATGTCCTCCTCCTCCTAGGTGGTAAAAGTTTAGAAGTTTGATAGGCGCATTTAAGGAGGCTTTAGAAAGTCCACAATCTCTAAAAGGATAAAGGAAGCAGGGATGTGGAAAACCACTTCGAAGGAACGCACAATCTTGTATTGAAAATGTATATCCTGGGTCAAAATCCTGGAGTCTGTTACTCAACAGCTCTAGATAAGTATTTGAAATACAGATTTCAAATACATTTCAAATACAGCATTCAAGTTGACTCACCAGCATCTTCTGATGTAGTTATGGACAAGAATTCTAGGTCTTGGTAAAGCCATCTGGATCACAGAAAATATAAAAAAAATTGATGCTGAAACAGTGATATATTTTAAAACTTTAAGTATTTTTGAATGAATGCTTCTAGATTCTGGGATCAAGAGTCACATTCAGTCCCTGTTAAGGAGCTAAAATATCTTTGTATACCAGAAATGAAGTTCAGTGTGAAAACATTTAAACTGTTCCTATTTTACTCAGATTATTTCCAATATTAGACTGAGTAAAATAGGAACAATTTAAATGTTTTCATTTAAGGGTTAATGATTTGCTATGGTTAATGGTTAATGCTATGGTGATGCCGGAAACGTGGTGATAATTGCAGGCTAGCCGCAGCACATTGCAAATGATGACAACGATAACACTTTTCATTGAATGTTTTCATGTACGTAAGACTATAATATATAGGAGAGAATTGGGCTATTTGACCCATTGAGTCTGCCCTGCCATTTCATCATGGCTGGAGGATTGGTTAACTAATAGAAAGCCAAGAGTAGGAATACATGGGTGTCTCTCAATGGCAATCAGTGGTGAGCGGTGTGCCGCAGGGGTAGGTGCTGGGCCCGCAACTGTTCACAATATAGATTACCAGACTGGAAGAGTGTAGTATTTGCTAAAATCTATGTTTGCTAGTGATACTAAATTGAGTAGAAAAACAAACTGTGCAGAAGATACAGAGAGTCTGCAGAGAGATATAGACAGGTTAAGTGTGTGGGCAAGGTTCTGGCAGATGGAGTACAATGTTGATAAATGCGTGGTCATTCACTTTGGAAGGAAAAATGGAAGAGAAAATTATCATTTCAATGTTAAAAAATTGCAGCATGCTGCTGTGCAGAGGGACTTGGGAGTGCTTGTGAATGAATCACAAAAGGTTGCTTTGCAGGTGCAGCAGGCTATCAAGGAGGCAAATAGAATATTAGCCTACATTGCTAAAGTTTAAGCACAGGGAGGTTATGCTACAACTGTACAAAGTACTGGTGCAGCCGCACCTGGAGTACTGCATGCAGTTCTGGTTTCCTTACTTGAAGAAGGATATACTGGCTTTGGAGGCGGTGCAGAGGAGGTTCACCAGGTTGATTCCAGAGATGAGGGAGTTAGACTATGAGGAGAGATTGAGTCACCTGGGGCTATACTCACTGGAATTCAGAAGAATAAGAAATCTCATGGACACATATAAAATTATGAAAAGAATAGATACGATAGATGCAGGAAAGTTGTTTCCACTGGTAGGTGAGATTAGAACTAGGGGACGTAGCCTCAAGATCTGGGGGAGTAGACTTAGGATGGAGATGAGGAGGAACTGCTTTTCCCAGAGAGTGGTGACTCTGTGGAATTCTCTGCCCAATAAAGCAGTGGAAGCTTCCTCAGTAAATATATTTAAGACAAGGTTGGATAGATTTTTGCATAGTAAGTGAATTGTTATGGGGAAAAAGACAGGTAGGTACCATCTTAAGGAATGGTAGAGCAGGTTCGATGGGCTAGATGGCCTACTCCTGCTCCTATTTCTTATGTTTTTATTTCCCTCTCGGCCCTATTCTCCTGTCTTCTCTCTGTATCCCTTAATGCCCAGACTAATCAAGAATCTCTCAACCTTTCCCGTAAATATACCCAATGACTTGGCATCCACAGCTGCCTGTGGTAACGAATTCTACAGATTCGCCATTCCCTGGCTAAAGAAATTCCTCATCTCCGCTCTAAATGGACATCCCTCTATTCTGAGGCTGTGTCTTCTGGTCTTAGACTCCCCTACCATAACAAACACATCCTCTTGTCATCCACTCTATTGAGGTCTTTGAAAAGGGGTTCAAACCTGCTCACAGTACTTCATATGAAGCCTCACCAGTGCCTTATAAAACGTCAAGATTGCATCCTTGCTTATATATTCTAGACCTCTCAAAATTAATGCTAGTATTGCATTTACTTTACTCATCACCAACTCAACCTGCAAATTAACCTTTAGAGAATCCCACACGAGGACTCCCAAGTCCCTTTGCACCTCAGATTTTTTGAATTTTCTCAGCATTTAGAAAAAAGTCCATGCTTTTATTTCTTCTACCAAAGTGCATGACCATACACTTCCTGACACTGGATTCCAACTGCCACTTCTTTGCCCATTCTCCTAATCTGTCTAAATCCTTCTGTAGCTACTCTGCTTCCACAAAACTGCCCCTCCACTTATCTTTGTATTGTCTGCAAACTTGGCCACGTAGCTATCAATTCTGTCATCCAAATCATTGATATATAATTTAAAAAGAAGTGGTCACAAAGCAGTCCCCAGTGGAACACCACTAGTTGCTGGCAGCCAACTAGAAAAGGCTCCCCTTATTCTCACTCTCTGCTGCCTACCAATTAGCCAATGCTCCATCCATGCTAGTATCCCTCCTGTAATACCATGGGCTCTTAACTAGTTAAGCAGCCTCAAGTGTGACACCTTGTCAAAGGCCTTCTGAAAGTCCAAATACACAACATCCACCATTTCTCCTATGGCTATCCTGCTTGCTGTTTCTTCAACGAATTCCAATAGATTTGTCAGGCAAGATTTTCCCTTAAGGAAACCATGCCTACTTAATCATGTGCCTCAAAGTTCCCTAAAACCACATTCTTAATAATTGACATATTCGTAACCACTGAGGTTAGACTAACCAGCCTATAATTTCTTTTTTTCTGCCTCCTTTTAGATGTTGCAAGATGGCAGCATGACGCAGCGCGCAGCGGCCACTTTGGAATGAATATCTGTAACCTGTCAAGAAGGATGCCATGTACAATCCTGATTTGATGGAGGCAGACGTGTGAAGCATGGAGGAACATCTGGTGAAACTTTTGAAGTGCCTGTTTCGCTGCCGCCGTTACTGTGCGATTGGAAAAATCTCCGGGAGGAAGGCTCCAAATCCTCGGCTTTGCCTGTTGCTTGGTGGCCAGTGCTGGGGTTGAAGTGCTTGGCTGAGATAGTGTTCGGTGTCGGAGGCTCGAAGTTTTCAGACAGACTCAGAATTGGCTGTGGTCGGGGCTCCCAAAGTGCTGTATCGGCAAGCTGCGGCGCTGGAGGTTCATGGCAGGAAGAGTTTTTCTTCCTTCTACCATCTGCGTCAGATGATGGGCTGTCGGGACTTTGAGACTTTCTTTTAAACCTTGCCATGGACTGCTCTTTATCAGATTACGGTATTGCTTTGTACTGTTGAAACTATGTGTTATAATTATGTGGTCTTTAGCAATTAGTCTTTTATCAATTATGGTATTGTCTGCACTGTTGAAACTATATGTTAACTATAACTATATGTAACTATGTGGTTTTGTGTAGGTCTTGTAGCTTTAGGTATGTCTGATGGGTTTGTAGTTCCTTTCCGGGGAATGTGCTAAGACAGTAGCGCGATATCGATACGCAGCAGCCTCTCCGGACTCTGGACTAGGGATTACCAAACGTTATGCAGTTTTTCTTGTGTGGTCTGTTTTGTGCTTTTTCGTGGTATCTTTCCAGAGAACATTGTCTCATTTATAAATGACAATAAACTGAATCTGAATCTTACCCTTCTTGAAGAGTGGAGTGACATTTGCAATTTCCCAGTCCTCTGAAACTGAGCCAGAATCCATAAATCCTTGAATGGATTACTAATGGCTGCACATTTTCTTCAGCCACCTCTTTCAGAAGCTGGTGGTGTAGACCATCTGATCCAGGTGACTTATCTACCTTCAGACCTTTCAGCTTCCCAAGAACTTTCTCCCTAGTAATGGCAACTTCACTCACTTCTGCCCCCTGACACACTCAGACTTCTGGCATACTGCTACTGTCTTCCACAGTGAAGACTGAAGCAAAATACTTATTCAGTTTATCCACCATTTCCTTGTCCCACAATACTACCTTTCCAGCATCATTTTCCAGCGGTCTGATATCTACCAGCCTCTCTTCCACACTTTTTACATCTGAAGAAACTTTTGGTATCCTCTTTAATATTATTGACTAGCTTAACTTCATGTTCCATTTTTTCCTTCCTTATGACTTTTTTAGTTGCCTTTGGATGGTTTTTAAAAGCTTCCCACTCCTCTAACATCCCATTAATTTCTGCTCTATTTTATGTCCTTTCTTTGTTTCTGACATTTCCTTTCACTGGCAGGACGGTTTTAGATGTATAAATAAGAATTAAGAGCTGAAGAGTGAACAATGCACAATAAAGTAAACATATTATCATTCATAATGTATAGTTTTTTCAATCTATTTATTAGGTTTAGTGATCAAGGCATGGATCGAATTGGCAAAATTCTATCTAATAATGATGTCCATGTGTCCAAATGCTATAATAAACAAACATAAAACAGAACACTTCAAAACTAAGGAATTTTTTTAAAGTACAGCCACCATTAATCAGAAATCATATCCAGCAAAATCCAAAACACAGCAGTGAAATTAATGAATTAACTTATTTTTGGTGAAGCTGATTATCAGACATGAGGCTGATTAGATACCAGGAGAATTCCACTGGCCTTCTTAAATGATAGCAAGAGATTCTTTTGCACTTAAGGATCTTTGTTTTAAACTGAAATTAAAAAGGTGGCTATTATCAGTTGCAGGGCATCCCATCCTGCACAGTAGCCTTGTGTTTGGCACAACACTTTAAAATTTCAGCAACCTGGGTTCATTTTCCACTGCTACTTGTCAGGAGTTTGTACGTTCTCCCTGTGACCACGTGCATTTCCTCACACAGTCCAAAGATGAACTAGTTGGTGAGTTAATTGGCCATTGTCAATTATCCCAGGATTACGTTAGAATTAAATCAGAGGATTGCTGCGTGGTGTGACTTGAAGGGCCAGAATGGCTTATTCCACACTGTATCTCAATAAATAATCAAATAGAAACAATTTATACTGCTGCATGTCTGAAAAAATAAGATACAAGAGACCAAAAATGGAAAAAAATGAAGAGCAATGGATTTTTTATTAGCAATTTCTCCATATTTTCTCAATGTTCATGTGGACAAGGGCATATCAGTGCAAATCAATAATAAAAAATTATGGAGACCTGTTTTTATTTCTAGAATGTGATGTTAGTTGGTAACACAGGGTCAGCAGTTTAAGTGCTATAATTATCTTAATTTACTCACTAGCTAAAAAGCACTCATAAGGTACGTAAGTGAATTTTATTAAATTCAATTACATCCCAGAGAAGGGGAATGAGAATGACCCGGGATTCTTGTTCTGATTGTTCTCCACTTTTTACGATCACCATTATAAATGTGCAAAAACTGTATTCAAGAAGTGGGTGCATTTTGCTGATAACAAACAAGATAAAATCTGCAGATGCTGAAAATCCAAGCAACACACACAAAATGCTGGAGGAACTCAGCAGGCCAGGCAGCCACTATGGAAAAAAGTACAGTCAATGTTTTGGGCCGAGACCCTTCGGCATGTAAGGGAGATATAGTTTTTATAATAATTAAAATAATACTTACTAAATGTAATAACACTGATATCAGTTCTTTTAGGTACCTTTCAGCAAGCACAAATAGCACGCTCTTTGGGATAGCTCAGCTATACTTAAAGTGACTAGAAATCAGTTTTGAATGGTACTGACATTTTTTTTGTTTCATGTTTTAGAAGATGACTTCTGTATTAAGTGAAAGCCTCTCTTACATTTTCCTTCCTGTCTTAAGAGGCAAGAAAGAGTTTTCAAGATAACTGGACAAATGAGCAGCTAGCAAATCACAGGTACACCTCAATAGCATAGTGTTAGTGTAACAGTTTTTGTTTTGCTCAGACATTTGCTCAAAATGATCTTGACAGAGAAACTTTGAAATCAAGGAAATTGTGAGCAGAGGCTATTAAATCTTTCTAATTGTCAAAAAAATTGTTGCTGTCCCTGAAACAGTGCACAGCGGAGAAAGAAACAAGAAATATGATCCCCAAAAAGGGCACATCTGTTTAATATTATAAGCAAACTATTATAGTTTCACTTTTAATTTAATGTTTACTTCTTCTGGGGCGGTTCCTTTAATCACAGCCTCATGAGAGTATCAGTTTTCTGAAAGAAACTGTTAGATATTAAGAAAATGTTATTGCTGAGTGTGTCTAAAGTCATAGCTAGAGTTTATGCCTGTGCAAAAATTGAACTTCATTTTAATTGCCTGCAGGCCATTCCTTGCCAATTTTAGATAATTCTAATTGTACTTCAAACTAAAGTACAAATAGCAGTCACTGTCTGCAAACGAAGAGATCAGCTTTTTAAAAAGAGGAAAGAGCTAGGAGAAACTGACCTGATTTTGTAAGACTTAATTAAACATATTACATAATTTTGCAAATATTACTACAATATCAAGTTTAAAGGAAACATCATTTTAATTAGAATGGAGAAAAGGTGAAAGGCTGCATTATACTGTTACTATATTAAGACAAGATGCATCAAGTGTAGGAAGTTAAGTGGGAACATAAATTAGTTGATTAAAATGATAGTGGTGGAGGCAAAGAACAAATGGAAAAAGACTGGAAGTTAATGAAGGTCAAGTGTAAAATAAAATTTTCTGCATATAATCTGTATGTGCTATAACAGAAATATAAAAATGTAATAAAACTATTATTCAAAAGCTTAAAGTACCACATGCTCCTGTGGGGAAAACGTTTAGTATTAAGATTCTTCCCCGAGCCTTCATCTTGTAGATCTATATGCTGAGATTTCAGTAAATGTTAATAAAGGTCGAAGGTACAGGTTTCCCCCGCTATCTGAAAGTAGAGCACTCCTATGAAACCTTTCATAAGCCAGAACGGTGTAAAGCGAAGAAGCAATTACCATTAACTTATATGGGAAAAATTTTTGAGCGTTCCCAGACCCAAAAAATAACCTACCAAACCATACCAAATAACACGCAAAACCTAAAATAACACTAACATATAGTAAAAGCAGGAATGATATGATAAATACACAGCCTATATAAAGTAGAAATAATGGATGTACAGTGTAGCTTCACTTACCAGAATTGCGAAGACAGCGAGCACACTGGAAGGTTCACACATTTTTCTATCATACAGTTCGTTGTAAGCACTCAAAACATCCTTCAAACCTACCCTAAACCTACATACCCTTTCAAAATTAAAGTTATACTTTTCTGCAATCGTTGCAGCACTGTTAATCATAGCGAAAATCTCACGCAGTTCAAAGCTATGGCAGCTTGATGCTGAGATGCTGAGTGTTGTTTTGTTGAGAGCTAAACAAACGCTGAACAGTTTTTTTTGGCTTTTCGTCACTCTCACTGTTCGGGGTGCGCGTTGCCTCTATAACGGCTCACTACAAAACAAATGCAGAATGCTATTTTCCTTTTTTGCCTTTTTTCATAAAAGCGAAAATCCTCTTCGGATTTCTTTCAGTTAGCAAAAATGGGTACTAATGTAGGTCTTTTGTAAAAGTGAAGTGGTGTAAAGTGAACATTCGTAAAGTGGGGGATACCTGTAATTCACATTCAGGTTTTTTATGACATTAAGTGCTTACAAAAATCAATTTTAAAATCATTCATTCTCAAGTTGTAAAAGGCAATGCAGAACCTGCTGCTATTATTGGCCCCATGCCGAATGCCTGTGAAATGTTAGCATGCAGACAAATTTCAGTAGACCTAAAGTCATGCAGTTTTAAGATTATAACTGTTTTTCACAGGCATAATTCATGTATCATTTATAGAATGAAAGACGCTTTAAAATTGCATATCACTAAAGCATGCGGTTATGTCAGACTAGTAAGATTACCTTAGGACAAAAGACACAGCAATAATGCTCTCCTCCTACTTAATTACAATCTGAAGAACTCATCATTATTACTGTGAAAAAAGCTGGCACAAGCTAGCTCTTGCTCCCTTTCACAAAACGTATTGTTTTCTTCAAGTGCAATAACCAACATAGACATCCTATTATAAAACAACCAAATGAATTTTAAAAACATTTAAATATACTATGAAAGAAGACTTAGTTTTAATATAATCTCTTTCCTTGTAATTTGGCGACAGGATTCTCACAGTAACAGAAAAGCTTCATGTTCGGTTAATACTTTTTTTCCCTTTCTTGAAGGACATCAACAATCTGAAAATATTCCCCATTTAGAGATAATGTGAAAACAGACTCAATCAAAAAAGAGTCCAGAATCTTAATTGTTTAATATTGAGTTGACATTTGTTTATTAATTGATTTCAAACTAAAACAGTTTTTCAATCTTTCAAGCACTTAGTGTTACTAAAGTCATACAACAACATGGTTTAAAAAGTATATAATCTGTGCACTATGAAGGCAGGCAACTATGATGATCTTGGTTAGTTTTCAGTCTATTTCTCTTGTTAAGACAATTCATTAAACTTCTTTGATCCAAATGTTTAATCATTTACTCTAAAATATCCATATGTAGCTTCGCAACCTCAAATTTTGTAAATCAGCTTTTAACATCTCAATGTGTTAAAAGTGATATACAAGTAGAAGCTCAAACACGAGGAAATCTGCAGATGCTGGAAATTCAAGCAACCCTTCGTCCTGATGAAGGGTCTCGGCCCGAAACGTCGGCAACGCTTCTCCCTTTAGATGCTGCCTGGCCTGCTGCATTCCATCAGCATTTTGTGTGTGTTACAAGTAGAAGCTGTTGTCTGTATTGGTGTCTGCTGTATTTTCTATTATCAAAGGGGAAGTATATCACAATTAACCTCAGTCTCTGAAGGCAATGTGGATTGTTAGGGTATGCCTATTGGGGAAGAACAACACAAGTGAATGCTAGGATGGCAACTATAGTTGACAGCTTGGTTTTACTGCTAAGGTATACAAGAACAAAAGCTAGCCACTACAACAGTATATATAAGCAAACAAATGTTCAATATCCCAGGAAAAGTAGCAAAGAAAATAAAAGCAACAAATAGGTAATACGTTTGATAACAGTATGACAGAGCTGAAAAGTATATATTCTTAAGTAGTTTTCCCTTCTACTTGGTAAAAGTGTAAGTGTTTAGCTTGCAATAGTTAATTGTAATATAATGTTCTAATGATAATAATAACAAGCAAAATAGTGCTTAATATTTTTATTACTCTAATTAAAAGTATCATTGACAGCACTCTTTTCTTAATTTTGTGATGAAGTAGCACTAGAAGTTGGAAAGAATCACTATATTTCTATATTAAAACATAGTCTCAGGCTGAAATAGAGGTTGAGTAATACCCTTATCTAAAATGCTTGGAAAGGGTAGTGTTTTGGATTGTGCATTTTTTGGGGATTTTGGAATATGTAAGAGCTCGGGAATGCCATTATTTCTAACTCTGAATTTATATGCTACGGGTAAGCAGTCTTTGTTTTACATTTGTTCATCACACATGTACCGATGCAGCCACTCAGTGTGTTAAGATCGTCCTCAGGGATGATCTTGGCAAACTCATCAATGAATTTCACTGCTGCTTCATGACCAGCAAATACTTTACCACCACAAATCTTTAAAAAATGCAACACTGTGCCTTTTCTTAAATTTCTGCAACCAGCTGGCTGAATATTCACAATTACCTTCAATTTTCAGTTTGCCTTGATAGATCTATGCTTGTTAAGCAGCATATGTTCACTCCGATGTTGATGAATCCACTCTTTCAATGCATGCTCGAGACCTTCGTTTCTTGTTCTATGCAATTTTTAAAAATCCTTTATTTACTTCTGTTCATTACATGTGACGTCACTTCTCTGAACAGTCTGTGGTGCACAAAGACTGTGTATTGCCCAGGAACCTTCCCAATGCCTGTGGAATTTTCCATTTGTGACACCATGTCAACACTCAAAATAATTTCAGATTCTGGAATTTTAGATAAGGGGTACTCAAACTGTATTACTTTTCTTAGGACCAGCTCACTGGAAAATTGATTAAATTTTCCTTTTGCAGCTCATGATGCTACCTCAATTGCTCGGCCTTACTGGCCAGAAACACACTGTATTTTTCATATTTTATTGTTCATACACAACCAATTCAAACATCAGAATGCAGTTTATATATATATATATATTCCATCACTTGACTTAATTTTGACATTTAATGGTAAAAAAAACCCTCCCTAAATAAACAACCATTTGCTGATTTGTATTTTACTGTATCCTGGAGGGGACAAAACTGTTCAACAGCAAATAGGCCTTTCAATTACTTTTTATATTATCATCTTTAATTACTATTTAAATATGCATCTGGGGATATTTTTAGAGTCTAATTGCACAGCATAGCTCAACAAAATTACTTTTTTTGTAAATGCGATAATTCAAAACTTACCAAAAAAAACCTTTCAACCAACATTTACAAGTATCACAGCCCCTAAGGTGCTCATTAACAACCATAAACATCTGAGTAAAATGACATACACATTATTATCAGTGCACTATAATCTGCAAACACTCTGGCATCTTGCTTTTGTTGTTTGTAGCATTACAACAGCCCTTCCAGAAAGTTATCAGCAGTCCAGTGGTCTGGGACTGTATCCATTATGAAACATATCTGTATACAATTGATTAACATGATGTTCAGCTTTAGTTAGGGAAAATTGGTTATTGACTTTGGAACAGTTCCATTATTGCCAAATCATTTCACCAAAATGATTTGTGGAACGTGCTTCCAGTAGGAGTGGCAGAGGCAGGTTCGATTTAGTCATTAAAAAAAAATTGGATAAGTATATGGACAAGAAAGGAATGGAGGGTTATGGGCTGAGTGCGGGCCAGTGGGACTAGGTGAGAGTAAGTGTTCGGCATGAACTAGACGGGCCGAGTTGGCCTGTTTCCATGTTGTAATTGTTTATATGGTTTATAAGTAGTCGGAGAATATCTTTTCTTTACAAGTTACAGCAATTAAGTCAAATTTTTTGAATGAATTACAGGAAGCAAGAATTAGAATGAAAATTTCAATGTGAATATAGCATACCAGAAGAAACCCTCAAAAATGGCTTATTGATAAAGAGAGATGTATCACTTCACACTTTTCCAATTGAACCCCATTTGCCACTTGTCTGCCCAGCTCTGCATCCTGTCTCAATCCTATTGTAACCCATGACCAACTTCTACACTGTCCACAACACCATTAACCTTTTTTGTGTAATCTGTATACCCACTCTTCCACTTTACCTCAACTGATATTTATAGCTGACCTGGGTAACAGAGGTCCCAGAGTAGGGATCTCAGAACAGATCCCTGGGGAACACCATTGCACACTACTGGTCATGAGCCCACAAACACCAGAGATTTTGCAGATGCCAGAAATCCAGAGCAACACACACAATATACTGGAGGAACTAAGTAAGTAAAGCAACACCTAAGGACATGAATAAACAATCAATGTTTCAGGCTGACACCCTTCATCAGGACTTGAAAGGAAGGAGGTAGATGTCCAAATAAGAAGGTAGGGAGAGGGGACAGAGGACAAGCTGGAAGGTGATAGGTAAAGCTAGGTGGGTGGGGAAGAGCAGGTGGATGAAGTAAGAAGCTGAGAAGTGATAGGTGGAAAGGTCAAGGGCTGGAGAAGGAATCACTTAGGACAGGAGAATGGACCACAAGAGGAAGGGAAGGTGGAGGGGCATCAGGGGGAAGTGATTGGCAAATGAGAAGAGGTAAGAGGGGAGCCAGAGTGGGGAAATGAAGAACAGTGAAGGGGGGGGGGAATTACTGTAAAGATAAATTGATGTTCATGTCATCAAGTTGGAGACTACCTGCACAGAACATAAGGTGTTGCTCCTCCAACCTGAGAGTGGCCTCATTGTAGCAGAAAAGGTGGCCATGGACTGACATGTTGGTATGAGAACGGGGATTGGAATTGAAATAGTTGGCCACGGGAAAATCCTGTTTTTTGCAGATGTAGTGAAAATATTCAAGAAAGTGGTCCCCCAATCTACGCCGGGTCTCACCAATGTAGAGAAAGCTGCAACAGGAACACTGGATACAGTAGACAACCCCAACAAACTTGCAGGTGAAGTGTTGCCTCACCTAAATAGCAGTTTGGGGCCCTGAATGGAGGTGAGGGTGGAGGTGAGTGGACAGGTATAGCACTTCTGTCGCTTGTAGGAATAAGTGCCAGGAGGGAGATTAGCGGGGAGGGACAAATGGATAAGGGAATCATGGAAGGAGCAATCACTGCAGAAAGCAGAATATGGGGAGAGGTAAAGTTGTGTTTGGTGGTAGTGTTCCACTGTAGATGGCGGAGGTTGCGTAGAATATTGTGTTAGATATTCTCATGGGGCGGTAGATGAAGACAAGAAGAATTCTATCCATGTTAAAGTGGCGGGAAGATGGGGTGAGCGCAGATGTCCGAGAAATGGAGGAGATGCAGGGGAGAACAGCATTAATGGTGGAGGAAAGGAAAGTGGACATTCTGATATCCTGAATAGGAAAGCCTAATCTTGGAAACAGATGCAACAGAGGCAAAGGAACTGAGAAAATGAATGGCATTTTTACAAGAGACAGGGTGGGAAGAGCTAATGGTCAAGGTAACAGTGGGATTCACTGGGTATACATACAAGTCAGCAGTTAGTCAGTCTCTAGAGATAGAGACAGAGACCAAGAAAGGGGAGTGAAGTGCTGGTAATGGACGAAGTGAGTTAGACGGTGGGGTGGAAGTTGGAGAAGTTGATAAAACTGGCGAGCTCTGCATGGGTGCAGGCATCAATACAGGAAAGAAAGAGTTAATAGAGACAGTTATATAGTCGTAAAACAGAAAGTTTCACATAGCTGACATAAAGGTAGCCATAGCTGGTTCTGTGCCATTTGCTTCTGTCACTCCCCCCTACCCTCAACTCTCCTTTTACCTGGACTCACATATCACCTGCCAGCTCGTGCTCTTTCCTGCCACCCTGTTATTCTGGTTTTTGTCCTCTTCCTTTCCAATCCTGATGAAGGATTTCTGCCTGAAACATTGACTGTTTATTTCTCTCCATAGAAACTGCCTGATCTATTGATTTTGTCCAGCATTTTGTATGTGTTGGAACCTCCTGAAGTGTGCCACTTTAGTCCAGGGAGAATGTGCTCCATCTGCTACCAATCTGTGCCTTTTGTGAGCAAGCCAATTCTGAATCCATGTAGCCAAGTTTCCATGGATCTAACACCTCATGACTTTCTGGATGAGCCTAGCACAGAGTACCTTGTCAAACACTGTACTCAAATCAATACTGGTCTTCTTCCTTGGCTACCTTCCCTCTACACTCTCAGTCCAGATGCTGGGACTCTATATGAAACTTCTACCATTCCTGAATAGGAAAACCTCATCTTGGGAACAGATGCGACAGAGGCAAAGGCCTCCATAGATGCTGCTTAACACACTGAATTCCTCCAACAGTTTTATGACTCCAGACTCCGGTATCTGCAGTCTCTTCTAGCTACTAACAAAATCATTCTTCTAACCTATATATTTACTTTTTCAAAAAGGTAATCTGAGTCAAATCAAGTATCCCATGGCTAAACCTTCACTACCTTCTTAAATGGGCCAGTACGCCGGAGGAATTTCAAGATGGGTAATACTTTCTTGTTTATTTGATAACAAACACATTTTCTAAATGAATAAAATCAAATGAAAAATGCTAGAAGTTCAAGTTCAAGTTTAATTGCCTTTCAGACATACACATGAATACAGCCAAACAAAACTGCATTCCTCAGGGGTCAAGGTACAAAACACACTGGCAATGGTCACACGCAGCAAATATAACTATGATAGCAGAGAAATATACAATTACAAAGTAATATTTTAAAAATAGTAATATAGCCCAAGACTATGTTTTGCTCTATAATAATGTTTTGATGTTTGTTCTATGTATAAGATAGAACAAAACACTTAAAGAAAATATGCAGATGTTGAAAAAAGAAACAGAGATGAAATTTCAGATTTAGTGTTCTAGTCAAAAATCTTTTACCAGAACTTATATTCAATTTGGAAACAGCAACTCCATTTCTCTTTCCACACAAATTGATATCAGATCTCTTGGGTCCTGAGGATATCCCAATGCATTTGGAGTCAATGACCTGCATTCTGAATTTTACTACCATTATAAGATTGGGGACAGGAATATCTCACAAACAGCAATTTGAGAATAACCAGATAATCAAATTTTGTAATGATAACTGTGGGATACGTATTGCTAGGACATCAGAAGCACTCCCCTGTTGTGCTTTGAAATAGAGCCATCGGATCTTTTATGTCCATCTGTGTGTAAACAGGATCTAGGTTTAACATCTTATCCAAGAAGGATTAGGTGTCACCACTGATTATTATGGTCAAGTTTATGATGTGAGACTATCCCACAATGCATAATATTGCTGCATAAAATATATAATTCATAAGTACCAAACACAGGCAAAGACTGAGGAAATTTTACAATCATATCAACTATATTACATGCAAATTGTTTTCAGATGTTTTCAATCAATAGCCATGGAATAAGGAGCTCCGCCTTCAGGGATAATTTACTTCCAGACCATCAAATCCAATTTGAGTTCAGTGTTCTCTGTTCCAAGATTAGAGTAGGCCCCAGTCAGTCTACTATAAAAAGGCAGCAAAGGCTTCAAGTTAGCCCCACTGAAGAAAATCACCCTGTAAATGAAACTGCATTTAGTGGGAATACGAAAATATAATGTTTTGATTATAAAGTTTAAGCCACTCTTATTTTAATTTTAAGAATCCACATGATCAAGTTAATCACTCCACTTTCTCTATAATTTTTGTTTAAAATGACAAGCAAAAATATAGATACATTTTCATATGGTCACACAATATCACACTACACTGTAATGAGATTTTATCTCATATAGAAAGGTGGGATTTATTTCCAAGATCTAGTAATGATTTTTTTAAAACTGAGGCATGATAATCATTTTTTCATCAGGCTCAAACACCTCTAGCAGAAAGGCTGATCAAAACCTCCACCCACTAAATTCACCACTACTTTACTATTTCTTCTGATAGGGCATGTTCTGCAGTTAGAGTATATAGCAAATATGAAGTTCAATAGCAGCCATGATTCAGATTTGAATGAGGATTGCAGATTGAATTTAAAACGCAGCTCAGAACAATGGTCTTCCTGGAGCTGCAGGTTGGGGTCAATCACAAAGAAACACTCGACGTAGACCTCAGATGCCTGCAAATGCATGAATTTAGCTAAGAGTCAGTGGGGATTAACATTCATTTTGGGTGTTTGGAGTGTAGGTGCAAAGAAGCAAGTGTTTGAAAACCAAATGTAATTCAAAGGAAGCATTGTAGATACTTTGTAATTATAGGATTGTCTTGCTGTTACCCTTGATCTTTAGAATGTCACGTAATATTCGGTCAAGCAGGCTTCTTCTTCCACGAGTGCCTCAAATTATGATGCCTGTTTTTGCTGAATAAAACACTATGTCCACCAGCTTCAGTGTCTCCCAGGTGACTTTGTTCACAGTTACAACACCTGTAATCACCTTATGCATAGCCTCTATGGACATACAATCAGTCTACGCATATAAGCTATCTTATGTATTTATATTTATTGTGTTCTTTATTTTTTGTGTTTTTTGTGCTGCATTATATCCAGAGTAACAATTACTTTGTTCTCCTTTACACATGGTAATGGGAAATATCATTAAATGATCTTGAGTATCTTTAATATGAGCAAGGGTCACCATGATGTGGTCTTTCAAGAAACTACAATTTTCCACATTACTGAGACCATAGGGAAAATGAGTTAGAATAGGTTTGGAATTGCCTTGTCTTGCATACCATAAAAAGACAGAGCAATAGGGTGCATCAGTTGGTACAGAAGCTACTATTCACTGCCAGTAACATTACTTGTTCAAATACTCTGTCTCAATGAAATTGAGATATTCTGTGTTGAGTTACTTACAGTGGTGCTAGAAAGTTTGTGAGCCCTGCAGAATTTTCTCTATTTCTACATAAGTATGACCTAAAATGTGAATAAATCTTCTCACAAGTCCAAAAACTAGATGAGAACCCAATTAAATAAATAACACAAAAAACCTTATACTTGGTCATTTGTTGAAAAAAAATCCACTATTACATTGTATATGTATATACAGCTTGTATAGAAGAATGAATGATAAAAATTCATAGCAATAAAACAGAATTTGGTTCATGTGAGCCATATGATTGTTCTACCAATAGCAGAATTGATCTATTGGATTAAGAATGGATTGTTTGCGCAAATGGTCAAATTGTATTCATTATTAGCAGTACTTACAGACTTCATTTTAGAAAATTCCAATCACCTAAAAAAAGTATATTAATTAAAATTCTAAATAAATACCCAGAAAAGATAATTCCATGATCTAACGATAGGATCTCACTCTGAAATAATGCTTTGATATTAAGGGCAGGATTCTTGAAAAAAAATGTCTCCTTGAGGCTTACAATAAAGAAAAGGAATTTTACTACATTAAAAAAATAGAAAACTCTGGAACATTTCCATACTCAAAGAGTCAAGTATTGTTCCTCTGTCATCACAGTACAAATGAATATTATATATTCATTATACTTTCCTAAAACTTGAAAATAGAGCTTGCTCAAGTGAACCAGAAAATTAGATTAAGGAATTGTTCAGTTGAAGTACAACAGCATACATCTTGCAGACTACACAGAACAAATACATTCCAACAAGAGAAAGAAATTTCAAGATGATGACTCAACATGGTTCATTTAAAATATAAAAAAAGTATCAATATTTGAGATTAAGCTTGTAATTACACAAAGGTAGGTGGCAAGTCAGAAGGTTGGACTAAAAGTTTAACAAGGGAGGATGCATCAATGTATGGGAATCCCTGCATAAAAATTATATCTAGAGCATTAGAGTACAATGTAGAGTACATTAGCATGATCAGTAAGTTGTAGATATAATCCAGTAACCCAAAAATAATTGTCAATGCTCTTTTGAGTACAGAATGAATTTTATCCAACCTTTGTTTAAAAAAATATAGTTAAATTTAGCCTACCTTGAGCTTATCTTTCTCTTTCATAAATTTTAAAAATTCATAAGACAAACATAATAAATTTTTCAATCCTGGGTCAAACAATATAAGCACACGTGGATTTTGTCTTCAACTAAAATGATATGATCTCTATTGTTGCTCTTGATGCTTGTTAAACTAGAAAAAGCTTGCTCACACATACAAGAAGTTTGAAAACTGCAGGAAAATGTTCATTGCTTTCCTATGAATGGCAGGAGAGTCTTCTTTCACAGAAATCCAGAACTTGTCCAGGGACAGGTCAGTAAATCTCATCTTGAGTGCACAGAGTGCAGCTCACAAAGTTCTTCCTCTCTCTCAGTCAATTTCTCAGGCTGAGCAGAAGATTCAGAGAAATTGTCCCTCACCCAGTCATACTCTTGAGTTGAAAGAAAGGAAAAATACTGTTCAATTGTGTTCTGTAGTTCTTCCAGGTGGTTTCCAATAAGACTCGAAACTTTCTGATATCCTTCCTCACTTTTAAGCCCAAGCAGCAGTGGAAAAATTTCAAGATTTTGTTTTGCAGCAGGATTTTTCCAGAGATTAAGTTTCCTTTTAAACCCAATAATTTTGTCACTTGAAGTCTAAACATTTTCTCCAGGGCCTTGCAGAGACTTGTTCAATTGGTTTATTTGATGAAAAATGTCTGTTAAGTGGGCTAGTTTCTGCAACCATTCTTCATCTTTAAAACACTTAGCAAAATCTGGCCTAATATTTTCTTGAAAGTATTCCTGCAATTCACCTTTCAGCTCAAACACCCTGTTGAGGACACCTCCCCTGCTAAGCCACCAGATTTCTGTATGTAACAGGAGATTGGTGTACTCTTTGTCCAGGTTTTCCCACAACTTTTTAAACATTCTCAAGTGAACTGGTCCTAAAGCTACTAAGTAACTTGCCTCCCGATACACTTTTACTGACTGTGACTTTTTCCTCAAAAACTTTAATCTGTTTGCTTTGAGATTCCAAAAGTCATTTAAAATAATCAGCACTTTTATGTGTCATCTGGCTGTGATCTGTAGTAAAGTGTATTTTCAATTTTGCTGGAGCCATTGCTACATTTGTGAAGTTGTTTGCCACAATTAGGCACAGAAGAATAGGGCAACTTGGATCATTGGCCTATGTAAAACCCATTGATAAGTTGAGTTCATTATAAAGATATGGTATTGGCTGATTACGTCAGTCCCGTCCACTGCTCGCTTCCAGGACCCAGAAGAGGCCGGTGGACATTTTCTGGGGCAACAGGAAGAATTGGCTTTCTGCTGCAGTCCTGGGTCTTCTGATCGCAGAGGGTGGTCAGTCACTAGTGTGTGTACATACCCAGATGGCGGATCTCTGCCTCAGGACCCTATAGAGATACATGTATAGAGATCACCCCCTGAGATGGCATGAACTAGCTGTGCACTTTCTCTGCCAGGGATACTGCCAGCAGGAGCGCATGCGGCTTCCAGCGGATAGCATCAACTGTGCCGTTTTGAGGGAATTGCCTCACTTTTACCGAGAGCTTTTGAGGGTATGGGGTCTTGTCTCAACCAGACAGCGTGCTCCTACACTGATGGGGGAAGGTGCTCTAGCTATGAGAACTGGTCTCCCTCTTACCATGGTGGGTTTTGAGGGGGCTAAGGGAAGTGGAGGATTCTGGCTGCAACACCATCTGATAGGCTAGAAGTGCTCGTCAGACCTGGGCCTCAGGATACTATGCAGGAGATGATCCAGTACTTGTACTGCTCCGTGATGCTCCAAACCATTTCTTGTAGGCCTGCTCCTGCACACCTTTCACTTCCTTGCCTTCCTCAGTCAACCAGACTCACCTTGGCAGTCTGTTTTACCATCCAGCAGCGGAGGAAGTCCCCAGTGGACATCTCTTTATGCAGGAGTCCTTCCCCTGTACACTAGGGACCTGGGGTGGATGGTATCCCATAGGCCAATTCCGTGCAACAAGTTTTTAAGGAGGTTCACTGACACCCCGTCCACCTGTCCATTCTGTGACCGGGAGGGGTCAGTGTACCGTGCTTATATAGAGTGTGAGAGGTTGCAGCCCCTGTCTGAGTCTCTAAAGGGGCAGCTGCTCAGGTTCCAGCTGCATTTTAGCCTTGCGCTCCTTATATATAGGCACCCAGTAAGGGGTGGGGTGGGGGGGAGTGGGTTGCGAGGGGAATCTAATGGTGGGCTTCACAAGACTAGACCATTGAACATAGAATAGCACAGCATATTACAGGCCCTTCGGCCCACAATGTTGTGCTGATCCTCAAACCCCACCTCCCATATAACCCCCCACCTTAAATTCCTCCATATACCTGTCTAGTAGTCTCTTAAAATTCACTAGTGCATCTGCCTCCACCACTGACTCAGGCAGTGCATTCCACGCATCAACCACTCTCTGAGTGAAAAACCCTCTAATATCCCCCTTGAACTTCCCTCTCCTTACCTTAAAGCCATGTCCTCTTGTCCTGAGCAGTGGTGCCCTGGGGAAGAGGCGCTGGCTGTTCACTCTGTCTATTCCTCTTAATATCTTGTACACCTCTATCACGTCTCATCTCATCCTCCTTCTCTCCAAAGAGTAAAGCCCTAGCTCCCTTAATCTCTGATCATAATCCATACTCTCTAAACCAGGCAGCATCCTGGTAAATCTCCTCTGTACCTTCCAATGCTTTCACATCCTTCCTATACTGAGGCAACCAGAACTGGACACAGTACTCTAAGTGTGGCCTAACTAGAGTTTTATACAGCTGCATCATTACATCACGTTTTTTAAACTCTATCCCTCGACTTATGAAAGCTAACACCCCATAAGCTTTCTTAACTACCCTATCTACCTGTGAGGCAACTTTCAGCGATCCGTGGACATGTAACCCCAGATCCCTCTGCTCCTCCACACTACCAAGTATCCTGCCATTTACTTTATACTCTGCCTTGGAGTTTGTCCTTCCAAAGTGTACCACCTCACACTTCTCCAGGTTGAACTTCATCTGCCACTTCTCAGCCCACTTCTGCGTACTATCAATGTCTCTCTGCAATCTTCGACAATCCTCTACACTATCTACAACATCACCAACCTTTGTGTTGTCTGCGAACTTGCCAACCCACCGTTCTACTCCCACATCCAGGTCGTTAATAAAAATCATGAAAAGTAGAGGTCCCAGAACAGATCCTTGTGGGTCACCACTAGTCACAACCCTCCAATCTGAATGTACTCCCTCCACCACGACCCTCTGCCTTCTGCAGGCAAGCCAATTCTGAATCCACCTTGCCAAACTTCCCTGGATCCCATGCCTTCTGACTTTCTGAATAAGCCTACCGTATGGAACCTTGTCAAATGCCTTACTAAAATCCATGTAGATCATATCCACTGCACTACCCTCATCCATATGCCTGGTCACCTCCTCAATCAGGCTTGTTAGGCACAATCTGCCCTTCACAAAGCCATGCTGACTGTTCCTGATTAGACCATGATTCTCTAAATGCCCATAGATCCTATCTCTAAGAATCTTTTCCAACAGCTTTTCCACCATAGACTCACTGGTCTATAATTACCTGGACTATCCCTACTACCTTTTTTGAACAAGGGGACAACATTCGCCTCCCTCCAATCCTCCAGTACCATTCCCGTGAACAACGAGGACATAAAGATCCTAGCCAGAGGTTCAGCAATCTCTTCCCTTGTCTCGTGGAGCAGCCTGGGGAATATTCCATCAGGCCCCGGGGACTTATCTGTCCTAATGTATTTTAACAACTCCAACACCTCCTCTCCCTTAATATCAACCTGCTCCAGAACATCAACCTCACTCATATTGCCCTCACCGTCATCAAATTCCCTCTCAGTGGTGAATACCAAAGAAAAGTATTCATTGAGGACCTCGCTCACTTCCACAGCCTCCAGGCACATCTTCTCACTTTTATCTCTAATCGGTCGTATCTTCACTAAGTGGCAGAAAGTTGAGGGCTCTGCCAGGGCCGACTGCCAGCCCCTCTTCTGAGGATACAGTTATGCCCAGCTGTCCTTGGAGAGGGAGCAAAGGGTATAGCGGAGGATTTCCGGGAGTGGTGCCTCTCCCCACCCCCCCGCCCCCACGGAATTGCCTGTTTTATAGACAGTAGTATTCATATTTTAATTCAAACTTATTTACTGTCTTATAAATACTTAATGTTTGTATTTTGTGTATGTGTTGTGTAAATAAACTTCCATAGATTTGTAAAAAAAAACACTTTGTTTTTGCCCATTGTTGCACGTGCAGTGAGATGACTCAGAAGATTGTAATTCTTCATCACTAACCGTATCAGAATTGTCCATAGGCCCAGGCCTAGAATCCTCCTCTTCAAAAATCGCCACACTAGAGTCTTTACAATGCAAATTTCTACCACACCAGTAGTTTGTTCGTTCCCATAAGTCAGTCGGCAGTGCGTAAGGGGAAGTTGGGGGAAGTAATTTGGGAGGGAGAGGCTGATGTCACAGCCCAAGTTGGGTGAGTTCATTCAATGCTCAGAAAATACACTTCATGCTCCTCATCAGCCCACCGTCCTCCCCTCTGTGCAATACAGTGCTCACCATCAGCCTACAGTCCTCCCCTCTGTGCAATACAGCGCTCACCATCAGCCTACAGTCCTCCCCTCTGTGCAATACAGCACTCACCATCAGCCTACCATCCTCCCCTCTGTGCAATACAGCATTCACCATCAGCCTACAGTCCTCCCCTCTGTGCAATACAGCGCTCACCATCAGCCTACAGTCCTCCCCTCTGTGCAATACAGTGCTCACCATCAGCCTACCATCCTCCCCTCTGTGCAATGCAGTGCTCACCATCAGCCTACCATCCTCCCCTCTGTGCAATACAGCATTCACCATCAGCCTACAGTCCTTCCCTCCATGCAATACAGTGCTCACCAGCTCTGAGATGCTGAAGGATCTGGCTGTCCTATTGCATAATTCTCAGTAGGTTACTGTGTAAGCACTGTAATAATTAGGAAAGGTAACTTTTTTATCATTTATTAAATCTGATTTACATTTGTACAGAGAAAGATAAACAGCTACGCAAGTTAAATCTTTTCCCTCCAAATCATCATTGTTTTCCTATTAAGAACCATAACAGGAGTTTTGCTTCAGTAAAATAGGACATTGGTGAGACCATATCTTGAATAGTATGTATCGTGGATGTGTCCTTATTTAAGCAACCACATTAATGCGTCAGAGAAAGTTCAGAGGTTTACAAAACTAATACTTTTGTGTGCTGCTTGTGTTCTAAGAACATATTAAATAGGATAGCTTTGCATTTACTGACATTTAAAACTGTTAGATATGATTCAAATACACACAATACCAAAGGATGTTGATTGATTGAATGTCTCTCCTGTGGGAAAATCTACAACTGGAGGTCACTATTTAAAAATAAGGAATCACCCAATTCAGAAATTCTCTGCCACAGAATTGAGAGCCTTTAGAAATCCTTCTCCTGAAGGCAATGAAAACAGAATCTTTGGATATTTAAGGCAAAGGTACATAGTTATATAATAAGCAAGGGGACAAAAGTTTGCAGCAGGAATGCAGTTACAATCAGATCAGCATTATTTTTCTTAAATGGCAGTCAGGCTTGAGGGTTTGAATGATGTACTCCTGCTCCTAAATTGCCATATGAAAACAAGGAAATCTCTGCATGTTTGAAAAAGTATATTTTAAGATATCCAATATGTATTTAAAGCAGGTAATAAGGTGTTACTTCTGAACAAGTCTTACAGATAGTGCCAGATCATTTACAACTGGTGGAAAAAAAACTTAAGAATATGCTGGCTTATACTTTCAAAGAATGTCATACGATCTAACTGAAAGATATACGATTTTGAGAGGGCTTTAGAAAGGCAGATACAAATACAAATCTTCCCATTCAGGGTGTATATGATTTCTCTGCTCCAGAGAACTGCAAATGCCTAATGATTAACTAGATTCAAGATTGATTTTGGACCAAAGAAGCAAGAGTTATGGGTATCACTCTGGAAGTAGACAGATCAGCCTTAATTTCAGTGAATATTGAAGAAAGCACAAGGAATTATATATCCTAAGCTATTTCTATCTCTAATGTTCACATATAGTATTTTTGACTTAACTTTAACATCATGTTAGCTGCTAAATACTCACAAACAAGAGAGAATCTGCAGATGCTGGAAATCTGAGCAACACACAATAAGCGCTGGAGGAACTCAGGCCAAACAGCATCTAGGAAAAGAGTGCATTTGACGTTTCGGACCGAAACCCTTCTGCAAGACTGGAGGAAAAAAAAGCTGAAGAGTAGATTTAAAAGGTGGTGGGAGGGGAAAGAGAAACACAAGATGATAGGAAAAACCTGAAGGGAGAGGGGATAAAGTGAAGAGCTGGGAAGTAAGTTGGTAAAAGAGACAGAAGGCCATGGAAGAAAAAGGAGGAAGGAGTACCAGAGGGAGGCAATGGCTGGGCAAGGAGATAAGGTGAGAGAGGGAAAAAGGGATGGGAAATGGTGGAAGTGGGAGGCATTACCGAAAGTTTGAGAAATCAGTGTTCATGCCATCAGGTTGGAGGCTACCCAAATGGAATATAAGGTAAAAACACAAAATGCTGGCAGAACTCAGCAGGCCAGACAGCATCTATGGGAGGAGGTAGTGAAGACGTTTCAGGCCAAAACCCTTCATCAGGAGTGAAGTAACATGGGATGGTGGAGAGGGGATAAGAAGTGGGGGGAGGGATGAAGTAGAGAGCTGGGAAGTGATAGGCTGGAGGGAAACGGGCTAGGGGGAAGGTGGAGAATTATGGGAAATAAAAGAGAAAGAAAGGTAGGGCTGGGGGGAGATTATAGTGAGGGGGAAAAAAGAGAGAGAAAGAGAACCAGACTAAAATAATAGGGATGGGGGTACGGGGAGGCAGGGGTATCATCAGAGGTCTGTGAGTTGGATGTTCATGCCGGCAGGTAGGAGGTTACCTAGGCGGGAGATAAGGTATTGCTCCAAAAACCTGCGTGTGGCCTCATCTTGACAGTAGAGGAGGCCATGGACAGACATGTCGGAGTGGGAGTGGTCTGTGGAATTGAAGTGTGTGGCCTATAAGGTGTTGTTCCTCCAACCTAAGTGTGGCCTTATCCCATGAGTGGAGCAGGCCATGGATTAACACACTGGAATGGAATGGGAAATGGAATTAAAATGGGTGGCCACTGGGAGATCCTGCTTTTTCAGTGGGACAGAGTATAGGTGCTCGGTGAAGTGGTCTCCCAACCTATGTCAGGTCTCAACGATATACAGGAGGCCACACTGGAAGCACTGGATACAGTATATGACTAAACAGACTCACAGGTAAAGAGACTCACCCCTAAGGACTGTTTAGGGCCCTGAATAGTAGTGAGTATATAGATGCTATATACTTACAGATTCTTTCTGTATGTTAAAAGCAAAGGGTAATGAGAGAAAGGTCTCCCTAAGAATCAGTGTAGCCATCTACTTATGGTGCTATGGGATATGGCAAAGTTTTAAATAAATACTTCACATCTCTATTTACAGTGAAGAAACTGTTGAAAACTAGCAAATTCCTGGAAGAGAACAGTAATGTCCTGAAACATATTATTATTAAACAGGAGGGGGCAGCCTTGAGGCACATATAGGTGGATATATCCTCAGAGTCTGATTAAGCATACCCTGGGATGTTGAGGGAAGCTGCTGAAGTCTTGACAAACTTTTTGTTTCTTTCTTCACCATGGGCAAGACACTGGAAATTGACTAAAATTGTCCCTTTATTTTAGAAGGGCAGCCAAACTACAGGCTGACAAGCACAAAATCAGTGGTGGGCTATTTACTGGAGGGATTTCAATCTGTATTTGGAAGGGCAGGGACAGAGTAGAAATCTCGAATCATAATCAGCACTGCTCACCCCTCCTCGAACCTTACTCCCTCTGAATTCACCACCTTGCACTCTCTCCCCACCAATCCCAACCTTACCATCAAACACGAAGACAAAGGGGGTGCTGTTGTTGTGTGATAGACTGACCTTTACCTTGCTGAGGCCAGCTGTCAACTCTCAGATACCTCCTCTTACTTAACCCTTGAAAAGTACCCCACTCCGGATCATCAGAAAACTGTCTCCAACACCATCACTGACCTCATCAACTCTGGTGAATTCCCATCCACTGCCACTAAACCCGTAGTTCCCTTACCCTGCAATGCTCACCAGCTACCCAAGATCAACAACCTGACTGTCTGGATAAGCCCATTGTCTCCGCCTGCTCCTGCCCCACTGAACTCATATCCTCATACCTCGACTCTTATTCTATCCCATTGGTTCAGTCTTTTCCCATCTACATCAGCGACACTTCTCATGTTCTTGATCTCCTCACTAACTTTCAATTCCCTGGCTCTGACTGCCTCATTTTCACTGCGGATTTCCAAACCCTATACACTTCTATCCCCCATTCAGAAGGCCTTAAGACTCTGTTTCTTTCTCAATAAAAATAACTAGTTCCCCTCCACCACCATCCTCCTGCATCTGACAGACCTGGTCTTCACACTTAACAACTTTTCCTTTGGCTCCTCCCACTTTTTCCAGACTCAAGTGGTGTGCCTGTGTCTGCCTTTTTGTTGCCTATATAGAACAGTCCATGTTCCAAGCCTTCCTTGGTAATGCTCCTCAATTCTTTCTCTGCTACATTGACAACTGCACTGGTGCTGCATCATGCACACATGCTTGTCAATTTCATCAACTTTACTTCCAATGTCCACCCTGTCCTTCAATTCATTTGGTCCATTTCTGACATCTCCCTCCCTTTTCTTGAGCTCTCAGTCTCCACATTTGGAGACAAACTGTCAACCAACATCTTTTATAAGCCTACCAATTCCCATGGCTATCTTGATTATGTCTCTTCCCACCCTGTCTTCTGTAAAAATACCCTTTGCTCAGTTCCTTCGTCTCGGTCACATCTGTTTCCAGGACATGGTTTTCCTTTCCAGGCCAGAGATGTCCTCTTCCTTCAAAGAACAGTGTTTCCCTCCCTCCACCATTGATGCTGCCCTTACCTGCATCTCTTCCATTTCCCAAACATTTGCACTCACCCCATCTTCCCACTGCCTTAGCAGTAATAGAGTTCTTGTTCTTACCTACCACCCCATCAAACACATCATTCACCATAACTTCTGCCATCTCCAAAGGCATCCGACCACAAAACACATCTTTACCTCTCTCCCTCACTCTGCTTTCCACAGGATCGCTCCATCCGTGATTCCCTTGTCCGCCCATCCTTTCCCACTAATCTCCCTCCCAGCATTTATCCCTGCAAGCAGCCAAAGTGCTATAGCTGCCCGTTCACCTTCTCCCTCACCCGAATTCAGGGCACCAAACAGTCCTTCCAGGTGAGGCAACACTTCACCCACAAACTTGCGGAGGTCATCTACTGTGTCCACTGCACCCAATGTGATCTGCTCTACATTGGTGAGACCTGTTGTAAATCGGGGACCACTTCGTCAAGTACCTTTGCTCTATCCAAAGTTTAAAGTTCAAAATACATTTTTAATCAGTATATGTATAAATTAGACAATTTTCAGATGTATCTCCTTACAGGTAGCCATGAAACAAGAAACCTAAAAGAACCCATTTAAAAAAAGACTAACAGTCAATGCACAGAGAGAAATAAAACACAATTATGTGAACAATAAAAGCAAGCAACAACATTCAGAACAGCATTAGACACTAAGCCCACAGCCTCAGTGCCGCGGAGAGTGGAGTAAACATCACAGAACAACAAGCAGAACCTGCCTGACCCTTTGCCTCCAGTCCCAACACCCTGCCTTTTCAATCCATCTGGCCTGGTGTTTAAATTGTCCAAACATCAGTCATTCCCTGCACTAGGACCTGGGCCCTGCCTCATCGATCTGCTTTAGACCTGGACCCTGCTCAACCTTTCCAAATCAGTCCAGTGCTTAGATCAATCAGACCTCACTCCCAGTTTAGCTGGATGAGCTCCGAATCTCCTCTGCTCCACTCACTCAAATCTATCTCCGATTCGACATGCCTCGACCTTGTTCTGACTTTGCACTGCAGCACAAGTCTTGACCCTCAAGTCAGCCTTGCCTTCGCTCCCCTCTTCATTGTTTGCGGTGATTGTTTACCACAATAAAAGTATTTTGTTGTACTTCTTGCTTTAAGAACTGCCAGTAAGCTGTCACCTATCTTCAGTAGCACCATCTTAAATCGCCAAAAATGGAACTTCCTAGTGGTCAAGTATTTTAATTTCAATTCGAATTCCCATTCCGACATGTCAGTCCGTGGCCTCCTCTTGTGTCAAAAGGAGGCCGTCTTCAGGGTGGAGGAGCAACACCTCTATGTCGCCCCCAAACTGATGGTATGACCATCAATTTCTCCTTACTTGAAAAAAATAGACCCTCTTCTTCTATTTCCTCACTCTGGCCTCTTACCTCTTCTCATCTCCCTATTACCTCCCCCGGTAACCCTGTTGGTTCCTAATGTTTTCATAGCCGCGGGGGGTAGTGGGGATAAGCTCCCACTACCTATAAAGTGCTCCAAATGGTGTGTGACTCAAACAGCCTCTGACCCTTCACGTGTGGCCTAGCTACTAGGACTGGTGGAGCCGTTTCTACTGACAAGAGAAGGGGCAAAGGCGGACCACCGACGCCTCAAAACCAGTTGCTTCGGGCAGGTACAGCTCGTCAGCCTTGGACAACAGCCCACCTAGAAGGAAACCTCCGCTACCTTGTGGCCATACCCACCCATGGGAAAGGCTTTGGGAGTAAACCCCAAGGAAGAAACCTGGAGCCGGGGTCCCTAAGGCAGTTTGATGTTGTTTACGACTTCACTCTGGCAACCTCTGCAATGACTCTGGTGCCAAGCTATATCGCTACT